>NC_051334.1:137078970-137107847 GCF_015220235.1 Choloepus didactylus
AGTTTATGGATGGATGAGTAGAAAAATAGGGGAAGGAAACAAACAGACAAAGGTACCCAGTGTTCTTTTTTACTTCAATTGCTCGTTTTCACTCTAATTATTATTCTTGTTATTCTTGTGTGTGTGCTAATGAAGGTGTCAGGGATTGATTTGGGTGATGAATGTACAACTATGTAATGGTACTGTGAACAATCGAAAGTACGATTTGTTTTGTATGACTGCGTGGTATATGAATATATCTCAATATAATGAAGATTAAAAAAAAAAAAAAAGAAAAAAAAAAGAAAAAAGACATAATGCTGAGCAAAATAAGCCAGGCACAAAAAGAGAGATATTGTATGTTACCACTAATGTGAATTCTGTGAAAAATGCACAATGTTTTATACTGTAGAATGTAGGGGACCTAGAGATACCAATTAGTGGAGGGGGAATGATAATCTAATAAGAACAGATTATGATTATGATTATGGTTTGTAAACTTTCTTGGATATAGTAAGATCATGTTGGAAGCAATAGAGTTATTTTAGGTTTTTTTTTTCTCTTATTCCTTTGTTTTCTTAGGGGTTGTTAATTTTCTTGGGGTATGGAAGGAACATGTTGGAAGCAATGTAGTTATTTTAGATTATTTGTTTTTCTTACTCCTCTGTTTGGACATGGTTTATTAATTTTCTTGGGGTATGGTAGGAACATATTGGAAGCAAAGTAGTTATTTTACGTTATTTGTTTTCCTTAATCCATTGCTTTGTTTGAAATGTTGTGGGGTTTTTTTGGTTGCTGTTTGCCTGTTTGTTTTTAATTTTTTGATAAACAAAGTTAAAAAATTGAAAAAAAATCAGTAGAAAAATGGGAGTAAAAACTAAATGACAAATAGGGTGGGATGGGGGGATGGTTTGGGTATTCTCTTTTCACTTTTATTTTTTATTCTTATTCTGATTCTTTCTGATATAAGGAAAATGTTCAGAAATAGATTGTGGTGATGAACGCATAACTATATGATCATACTGTGAACAGTTGATTGTATACCATGGATGACTGTATGGTTTGTGAATATATTTCAATAAAACTGAATTAAAAAAATATATATATATATTTTGAGAATGGGTCTGCAACTTACCATCATATAAAAAAATTTTTTTCAACTGGAGGACACCCACAAGTGGCAAAATATGATAAACTGTGAGGGATCCAAGATGGTGGATTAGGAGAGACAGAGCAAAATTCTTCTCCAGGAAAAACACTAGATAAAAGACAGCAAGTGTTCCAGAATACTAGGTCCAGAGTTCTGCTGGCTGGACAAGATCCACTACATCCACAATGACTGTGCACTTGGTGAAACCCAGAAACTGCATTCCAAATCAAGTGAGTGTTTGAGCTATTGGGGAAATGGTGCTTGGCACCACAGTGGGGAGAAACCTGGGGTCGGCATTTGGAGGCAGGTTAGTTTACAAACCTGGAAAGCAGCTTCGGATCCATTAGTGAGAGCCGCACACTTGAATACAGTGGGGGGTGCCTTCCATATCCTGGGTACCTGCCTCAGTATCTGGTGTGTGTGATAGCCTTTTGCACACTCGCAGATAATTGTCCTGGAGCCAGGAATGGGCGGCTAAAGCAGGCAGAGGATGGTGAAAGTGGGAAGTTACCATGCCCCATACTGCCATCTTTTCAGTGGGCTGGGAGACACCCCTTTGCAGCACCATGGCCGAGAGCTCCCCTAGGGGATTCTGCTCCTCTGTAATGTTGCCCAGTCTTCCTCTGTGGAGGCCCACAGAGTGCACAGCTGAGATGCAGGGTACCACATAGAAGTGCTAACAGGCCTACACCAATCCCAGGGACTTGTGGGCTCACAGCAGAGGGGAACTGTGGGGAATCTGAGCTGAAGAGTTGGGCTCATGCAACAGCCCTAGGGTAATACAGTTGCAGACCCGGGAATAGCTGGGAGTCCTGGGTCTTAAATCTGTCTTGCCTGCCTAACTGTACAGGGTACAACCCCCATTCTCAGGGCCGGCAATCCCAACTGCACATGGAAAATTGGTGCACTGATTGGACCTCCACAAGGTTTGGACCCCCACGGCCTGCACAGAAGAAGTTGGGGAGAACTGGCTTGAGGGTGGTACATGGCTGGGGGTGCCAACTGCTGGGAGGTCAGGGAAAGTGCACTCCACCAAGGTGTAGCTCTGTCAAATTAGAAACAATTGTTCAAATAAGCCTGCATATCCTAAAATAGCCCTATCAAAATAAGCAAATGCCAAGAGGCCAAAAACAACAGAAAATTTTAAAGCATATGGAGAAACCAGAAGATATGGGTAACCCAAATGCCCAAATCAAAAAACCAGAGGAGACATAGAACTTGGAGAAATGAATCAAGGAAGTAATCACAAACAACAAGATAATGGCTCAGGATATAAAGGACATGAAGAAGACCCTAGAAGAGCATAAAAAAGAATTTGCAAGAATAAATAAAAAAATAGATCAGCTTATAGAAATAAAAGAAATTGCTGATAAAATTGAAAAGACCCTGGAAAAACATAGCACCAGATTACATGAACTCAAAAAACGAGTAAGCAAAATGGAACAAAATGTTTTGGAGAATGAAAGTACAAAAGAATGAATGGAGAAAAAAATAGAAAAGCTTGAAATGGATCTCAGGGATAGGATGGACAACATGAAGTGCACAAATATAAGAATCATTGGTATTCCAGAAGGGCAAGAGAAGGGTAAAGCTCTAGGAAGAATGTTCAAAGACATAGATGGGGAAAACTTCCCAACCCTTCTAAATGACGTAAATATGTAAATCATAGATACCCAACAAATTCCAAACAGAATAAATCCAAATAAACCCATTCTGAGACATATTCTGATCAGATTGTCAAATGCTGAAGAGAAGGACCAAGTTCTGAGAGAAGCAATTCACCACATACAAGGGAAACAAAATAAGACTAAGTAGTGACTATTCAGTGGCCACCATGGAGGCAAGAAGGCAGTGGTATGACATAATTAAAATTCGGAAAGAGAAAAATTGCCAACTAAGAATTCTTTATCCAGCAAAACTTTCCTTCAAACTTGAGGGAGAACTTAAAATCTTCACAGACAAACAAATGCTGAGAGAATTTGCTAACAAGAGACCTGCCTGCAAGAGATTCTAAAGGGAGCCCTACCAGCAAAGAAAAAAAAGAAAGGAGAGAGAGGTACGGAGAAGGACTCAGAACTAAAGAGTTCAAGTAAGGGTACATTAAAGGAAATAAAGAGACAGGGGGGAAATATATCTGGCAAATAAAAACCAAAGGATATGATGGCTGATTCAATAACTGCCTTCAGAGTAATATTGTGAATGGATTAAACTCCCCAATTCAAAGATATAGATTGGCAGAATGGATTTAAAAATATGAACCATCAATATGTTGCTTAAAGGAGACTTTTCTTAGACCCAGAGACATAAAGAACTTAAAAGTGAAAGGATGGAAAAAATATTCCATGCAAGCTACAGCCAAAAGAAAGCACGAGTAGCAATATTAATCACAGATAAAATAGACTTTAAATGCAAGGATGTCATAAGAGACAAAGGAGGTCACTATATACTAATAAAAGGGGCAATTCAACAGGAGGAAATAACAATCATAAATATCTACACACCCAATCAAGTTGCACCAAAGTACATCAGACAAATGGCAAAGTTGAAGGAAGCAATAAATGTTTCCATAATAATTGTGGGAGACTTGAATACACCACTCTCTCCTATAGATAGATGAACCAGACAGAGGAACAATAAGGAAATTAAAAACCTAAACAATGTGATAAATGAATTTGACTTAACAGAAATACATAGGGCATTACATCCCAAATCACCAGGATACACATTCTTCTCTCATGTTCATGGAACTTTCTCCAGAATAGATCATATGCTGGGCCACAAAACAAGCCTCAATAATTTAAAAAGATTGAAATTATACAAAGCACATTCTCTGATCACAAGGGAGTGGAATTGGAGGACAATAACCATCAAATATTTAGAACATTCACAAATATCTGGAGGTTAAACAACACACTCCTAAACAATCAGTGGGTTAAAGAAGAAATAGCAAGAGAAATTGCTAAATATCTAGAGACAAATGAAAATGAGAGCACAGCGTATCAAAACCTATGGGATGCAGTGAAGGCGGTAATGATGGGGAAATTTATAGCTATAAATGCATACATTAAAATGGAAGAAAGAGCTAAAATCAAAGAACTAATGGAACAACTAAAGAAGCTAGAAAATGAACAGCAAAGTACTCCTAAACCAAGCAGAACAAAAGAAATAACAAGGGTTAAAGCAGAAATAAATTACATAGAGACCAAAAAACAATAGAGAGACTAAATAAAACCAAAAGCCGGTTCTTTGAGAAGATTGACAAGATGTTAGACTGACAAAATCAAAAAGAGAGAAGATCCAAATAAACAAAATAATAAATGAGAGAAGCGACATTATGGCGGATCCCAAAGAAATTTTAAAAATTATAAGAGGATAAAATGAATAACCGTATGCCAAAAAACTTGATAATGTAGAGGAAATGGACAATTTCCTGGAAACATATGAACAACCTAGACTGACCAGAGAAGAAATAGAAGACCTCAACAAACCAATCACAAGCACAGAGATCCAATCAGTCATCAAAAAGCTTCCCACAAATAAATGCCCATGGCCAGATGGTTTCACAAGGGAATTCTACCAAACTTTCCAAAAAGAGCTGACACCAATCTTACTTAAACCCTTTCAAAGCATTGAAGAAAATGGAACACTACCTAACTCATTTTATGAAGCTAATGTCACTCATTACCAAAATCAGGTAAAGATGCTACAAGAAAGAAAAACTAGAGGCCAATTTCCAGCATGAATATGGATGCAAAAATTCTCAACAAAATACTTGCAAATTGAATACAAAGACACATGTAAAAAATTGTACACCATGACCAAGTGGGGTTCATTCCAGGCATGCAAGAATGGTTCAACATAGGAAAATCAATGTAATACAACACATTAGCAAACCAAAAGGGAAAAATCAAATGATCATCTCAATAGAAGCTGAAAAAGCATTTGATAAAATCCAGCAACCTTTTTTTTTTATATAAAAACACTTCAAAAGGTAGGAATTGAAAGAAACTTCTTCAATATGATAAAGAGCATACATGAAAAATCCACAGCCAGCACAGTACTCAATGGTTAGAGACTGAAAGCCTTCCCTCTAAGATCAGGAATGAGACAAGGATGCCCGCTGTCACCACTGTTATTCAACATTGTGCTGGAAGTGCTAGCCAGGGCAATCCGGCAAGACAAAGAAATAAAAGGAATCCAAATTGGAAAGGAAGAACTAAAATTGTCATTATTTGCACATGATATGATCTTATATCTGGAAAGCCCTGAGAAATCAACGACACAGCTAATTGAGTTAATAAGCAAATTTAGCAAAGCAGCAGAATACAAGATTAATGCATATAAGTCAGTAATGTTCCTGTAAACCAGAAATGACCTAACTGAAGAGACACTCAATAAAAAGATTCCATTCTCAATAACAACTAAAAAAATCAAGTTCCTAGGTATAAACTTAACCAGGGATGTAAAAGACCTATACATAGAAAACTACATAACTGTACTAAAAGAAATAGAAGGGGACCTAAAAAGATGGAAAAATATTCCATGTTCATGTATAGGATGGATAAATATCATTAAGATGTCAATTCTACCCAAACTCATCTACAGATTCAATGCAATTCCAATCAAAATTCCAACAACCTACTTTGCAGACTTGGAAAAGCTAGTTGTCAAATTTATTTGGAAGGGAAAGATGCCTTGAATTGCTAAAAACATTCTTCAAAAGAAAAACAAAGTGAGAGGACTTACATTCCTGACTTTGAAGGTTATTATAAAGTCACAGTAGTCAAAACAGTGTGGTATTGGCACAAAGATAGACACATTGATCAATGGAATCAAATTGAGAATTCAAAGATAGACCCCCAGATCTACGGTTGACTGATCTTTGATAAGGCCCACAAAACCACCGATCTGGGATAAAATAGTCTATTCAACAAATGGAGCTGGGAGAACTGGATATCCACACCCAAAAGAATGAAAGAGGACCCCTACCTCACACCCTACACAAAAATTAACTCAAGGTGGATTAAAGGCCTCAATATAAGAGAGAGTACCTAGAAGGCAATACAACTTCAAGACCTTGTATTAGGAGGTCACTTCTTAGACCTTACACCCAAAGGACAAGCTACAAAGGAAAAATAGATAAATGGGAAGTCCTCAAACTTCAAAGCTTCTGTACCTCAAAGGAATTTTGTCACAAAGGTGAACAGGCAGCCAACTCAATGGGAAAAATATTTGGAAGCCATATATCTGACAAAAGACTGATATCTTGCATATATAAAGAAGTCCTACAACTCAATGACAATAGTACAGTTAGCCCAATTATAAAATGGGCAAAAGATATGAAAAGACAGCTGTCTGAAGAGGAAATACAAATGACCAAAAAACACATAAAAAAACTACAAATCCTGGAGAGTATGTGGAGAACTTGGAACTCTTATTCATTTTTGGTGGGAATGTATAATGGTACAGCCACTCTGGATAACAGACTGGCGGTTCCTCAGAAAACTAAATATCAAGTTACCCTTCGATTTAGCAATTTCACTTCTGAGTATATACCTGGAATATCTGAAAGTAGTAACATGAACAGATATCTGCACACCAGTGTTCATAGCAGCATTACTCACAATTGCCAAGAGATGGAAACAATCCAAATATCCTTCAACAGATGAGTGGATAAACAAAATGTGGTATATGCACACAACGGAATGCTACATTGCAGTAAGAAGGAATGAGGTGATGAAACATATGACAACATGGATGAACCTTGAAGATGTAAGGCTGAGAGAAATAAGCCAGTCACAAAAAAGAGAGATATTGTATGTTACCACTAATGTTACCTCTGTGAAAAATGTAAAATAAATGGTTTACATTGTAGAATGTAGGGGACCTAGCGATAGCAAATAGTGAAGGGGGAATGATAATCTACTAAGAACAGCTAAGTTATGGAGGGTAAACTTAAGGTTATGGGAACACTCAGGAATGACTATGGTTTGTTAATTTTTGGGTGGTATGGTAGGAACAAATTGGCAGAAATGTAGTTATTTTAGGTTAATTGTTTTTCTTATTCCTTTGTTTGGTTATAGTTTGTTTATTTTCTTGGGGTAGGGTAGGAATGTGTTGGAAGCAATGTATTTATTATAGGTTATGTTTTTTTCTTATTCTTTTGTTTGGTTATGGTTTGTTGATTTTATTGGGTATGGTAGGAACATGTTGGAAGAAATGTAGTTATTTTAGGTTATTTGCTTTTTCTTATTCCTTTCATTTGGTTTTGTTTGAAATGTTTTTTTTATTGTTTGTTTTTTAGTTTTTTTATAAGTTAAAAAAAACAAAGAATGAGTGTTAAAACAAGTAAATAAGTAAATGAACAATGGGGGTGGAGGGGAATGGAATGTTTTGGATGCTCTTTTTTATTTTAATTTTTATTTTATTTTTTGAGTATTGAATATGTTCAAAGATTGAATGTGGTGATGAATGCACAACTATATGATGATACTATGAATTACTTGCTGTACATTTTGAAGGATAGTATGTTATGTGAATATATCTCAATAAAATTGCATTTAAAAAATTAAAAAATATGACATGGAATGTGCATGTCAGATGCACCTGACTCAAGAATATTTTCTATGGGACAATGTTATTCTCAGGTAAAAAATGTTAGAGTTCAGTGATAGGTCCTTGGTAAACTTACATAAGGAGGAATGAAGATTTTAGTGTACTAACAAATGTACTTTTAGAAGAAATTATTTTCAGGGCATATAAGATTTTTGTGATAGTCTATGTATCTTTCATACAAACTGGCAGTGGTTAAAAAATTGACTTTGGAATCAAACATATGTTTTCAAAATCTGATTCTGCTTCTTTGGGGCTTGTAATGTGGCCTTTGGCAAGTTACTTAACCCTCCCCAATTCTCCATTTAATTATTTGTAATCTCCCTCATTGGACTATTGTGAGGATTACTTAAAATAACAGGTATAAAGCAGGGGTTCACTCATTTGCTGTCCTGTTTCCTGGAAGACCTCACTCTAGTATTTATCAATTCCTTAGCCACATTTTCACTTTACTGCTCTCCATTGGCTCATTTACCCTCCATCATCAAATAATATAAATTTCCTCCATCTAGAAAACCCTTTGCTGCTACTGACTTCTGAAACTGCAGTCTTATTTCTTTGCTGCACCCCATACACACTTCAGAGTTTCTTTTGTTTGCCCAGCCCTCACACATTTGAATATTGCTCAGGGATCCATCCTCAGATTTTTTCCCTTCTCACTTAACACCTCCCCTGCCCTGCCCCCATCCAGCAAAAGCTCATTTTCTCCCATGGATTCAATTATCAACTATTTGATGTTGTCTCCAAAATTTCTCCCTCCAGATTAAATTTCTCACCTGAATTTGAGATACATTTAGCCAATTGCCTACTGTATACATCTCCTAGGATGTCCAGTAGGTACCTCAAAACCTACATGTACAAAACTGAATTTATCATATTCTATTCTCAAAACTGCTGCTCAATCAATGTTTCCTATATCAGCATCCACTCAGTTTCCCAAGACAAAAATCTTGGTGTCATTTTTGACCATTTTCTCTCCCCAAATCTCCTCCTACCAACTAATTACCAAGTACCGTCAATTATACCTCCTATATATCTATGGAGTCCATCCATTCCTCCCCATCTCTACTGATGCCCTCTGTCTCCTGAACTATGACAGCCTCACAACTGATCAACGTTAATCTTACCCCTTCCCACATGCAGTCAGAATTGTCTTTCTAAAGTACAAACCTGATTATATCACTCTCCTTAAATTCTTCAGCAGCTTCCTAATGCCAGTTAGGATTGAATTCAAAGTCCTTGACATGACTCTATAAGGTTCTTCATAAGCTGGCCCCTGCTTACTTCTTCAGCAATATCTCTACAATATTACCCACTTAGAATACTACTTCTTTCAGTTGCTTGAATAACCATGTTTTCTTTTCTCTCTGTCACACCACACAGGGTGTTCCCTGTTTGAGTCATCCCTTTTGTCTCTCATATAGCTAATTCCAACTCATAGGTTCCAGTTTAAACATCATTTCCTCCTTCCCAACACCTCAAGTCTGGGATAGGTAGCACTCTTTATGTGCTCCATTAGTACGTTATGTCCCCCTATGTTGGAATTATCAGACTTCCTTGCAATTGAATGTTTACTTGACTGTAATCTCCATGAGGATGTTCCTAGCCCACCAGTGCTAAACAGATAGTAGGTACTCAAGAAATATATGTGGAATGGAATCAAATGAAATGTCAACAAGGATCCTCACCAAATGAAAAGCTTTTATTTTAATTTTTAATCTTACTGAATACTCAAACTGTTTGATCTTTTTCTGTCTTTCCTGGAGCACTGATACTTCAAATGAACTATATATAAAAACCATGACACTCAACCACTACCCCATTCACTTTATTCTTGCAACACATCTTTTGTATTTGCCAGTTGTTATCAAGAATCTTCTAATCACTGGGGTTCCATTCTGCAGACAACTCTATCTCCATCTACTTTGTACTGTGCACACAATTAGCCAGCAGGTATTATACATTTTCCTTGGAAAATTAATGCATGTGCTGATTTCTTTCTCTTGGTTTCCCCTTCCATTGTCCTGCCCTCATAAACTCACTCTTAGATTTTTCCTAGTTGAACTTCCTGATCTCAATATCATCTGCTTTCAGATCTGTTTTGTGAACTGCTGTCAGACTAATCACCTCCTTTCATGGTGCATACTGCCTTCATGGCCTAGGGCCTTTCACACAAGAAACTCAATAAATTAGCTATATGAGAGACAAAAGGGATGACTCAAACAGAGAAAGCTAGTTCACTCTCCCCTCAAGAATTTACAGTGGCTGCAAATCATCTGCTAAATCCAAACTCCTCTTCTTGGCATTTTTAATTCCCTCAGGCTCTAACCAACTTTTCTACCTTTATCACAACCCTGTACTGTTTTTTCTTGCATCCTATATTCATGACTTGCTGAACTTCTTGCCTTTTCTAAAACACATCCTACTTTATTTCATATGTTGGATCCTCTAAACAAGCAAACCCAATCCCCTAGCAGTGCACAAAAGCCTAATATTCTTAATATCGAGATAAAATTTCACTTCTTCTGTTATCCAGGTAGAATTAATGCTCATCCTGTACCCTTTCTGTGCCTTGTTTGTACTTTGTGCTTAAAACATTCATTACTTTCTGCTGGTATTATATTAATGTGCATGTCTAAACTGTAAATTCTGTGAGGTTAAGGACCCTTATTTGTTCATCATTATAATCCCTGAGCATCCAAACCAGTGCCTGGAATGTACCTAATAAGCACTTGGCAATTACTCCTTGAATTGACTTGGCCATATCTGAAGGTTCCTTACATACAACTCGATTCTGTATATCCCCACATTTGGTTTCTACTTCTTCAAAAGTCAGTCAGGTAGCTCACTTTGAATAAAAGTCAACTGGTCACACCCAGCTCTAGTGAGAAACTTCCAGCTTTAGCAAGAGTATCTTCTGGATGTCTGCCTAACTTCGAGGACTCACCATAATGTGACCTATCCAACATACATAGAGCTGTGTTTCTCATTTGTCCTGGAACATACGTCCTCCACTCCACATGATGTTAAATTTTGGAGCACAGCCTTTGTTCATGATGTTGCCCATGCCAGAAATACTCTTCCTTATTCTGGTCAAATCCTCTCAAACCTTCAGACCCAGTTTAAGACTGTCTTTGTCGATGATATTGTCTTTAACTATTTGAGACCAATTTATTTCTCTTATTCTGAATTCCTTTTGCAGAGATAGTGTAATATATTATACTATTCTCAAATTCTTTCATGCACATGCCTTGTTTTGCTCAACAAGAGTATTGTCTCTTTTGGGCAAGACTCATGTCTTAATCTCCTTTCTATATCAGATTAAAAAATCAGCAGAGCTATTTTCTTCCTTATTACTAATATTTCATGGGTTAAAAAACTTAGATACTCATAGCCCACTTTTGCCTATAAAATAACTATATAGCCTGGTTTGGGAGATAACCTAAGGACTGGTGAATATCACTCAAAATGATAGATTTTTAAAAATTGATTTGGTGTTTTTTTGACAACCAAATCAGTTTCTTTGTAGTCAGTCCAGCTGGCTGTCTTGCAATAACTTAAGGCAGATGGAGAAAGAGTGACTTAAGAATAGTTAATTCTGTGATTATTTATGAAACATGGTTGAAAAATACCCCAATACATCAGACTATCAGGGTTTTTGTAAATTATGGGAAAAACAATACAGCCTAAGTTCCTAGGGATAAGGTCTTCTAGGATTAAATCTATATGGATGACATTTGGATTCTCATTGTAGGTTTAATCCGTTGAAGCATTTAAAGGGCTGTTTACAAGGTTGAATAACAAGGCATGATTGACCCAGGGAAGTGTGCATAAGTTCCACATATGGCACAAGGAAGAGCTGAAGGGCAGAGTTGAACAAAAAGCACAGTGTAGGTTAGGCTCTGTGTGAATTGCATACCGCATTTTTCAGGATGTGCAGTGAGAAAAAAAGAAACTTAACAGCATTTCTTCCCTTATTTCTTTACTTCTAGGTTCATCTCCTGTTCTAAGAAATCAGTTTTGTCTTAAGCATTTTGATATTTTTCCAACACAATGAACTGGTTAAGTTAACTGCATTTGTCAGACTGGATTTTCTTACGATTGTTTTACAACCACTATAATAAACTATACTACTGAGCATGTCAGAAGGCAGATGAGATCAGACACTATATGGAGGTCTGTTTTGTGTCTTACAGTCACTCATTTCTCTATTTTTTTCTATTAGTGGGGATAAAAAGTTACATTCTTTCTTCAGTCTCTGTTTTGTCTTTTCCAGCTGCCACAGAAATGAGAACTATTCTGTAATCAAAGTTCCCCTGAAAGATTTTAACCCTCAACAGTCGGTATGCAATTCTTTAGTGGGTCACTCCAGGCCTAATTTTCTTATGGTCCACAAATAGCTAGCTAGAAATGTTCCCTCAATTTAATAGAGCCTTCTAGTTAAAAAAAAAAAAAATAGAACAGATAGAAACTATGTTGACACAGAAACTTGTACGTGAGTATTCATAGCAGTATGATCCATAACAGCCAAACTGGAAACAGCCCAAGTGCATATGAACAGATGAATGTATAAACAAAACATGAAATATCCATACAATGGAATATTATTTGGCACAAATGAGGAATGAAGTTCTGATATATGTGACAACATGGACGAACCTTGAAAATGTTATGCTGAGAGAAAGAAGCCAGACACAACAGTCACAAGATGTATGATACTATTTATATGAAATGTCCAGAATAGGTAAATTCATAGAGTCAGAAAGCAGATTAGGGATTGTCTGGGGTTTTCTAGGTGAGGAGGCTAGAGGGGAAGGAGGAGTAACTGCTAATGGGTATAAGATTTCTTTTGGGGTTGATGAAAATATTCTAAGTTCAGATTGTGATGATGGTTGCTCAACTCTCTGAATATACTAGAAAATATTGAATTATACATTTTAAATGGATGAATTCTATGGTATGTTATCACATATCAATTTTTAAAATCACTTACAATTTTCCCCTTTTTAAGGAGCTAGATCCCAATTTCAAGTACTAGCTCTGAATGAGAATCTCCAGAGGAGAGGCCCTGGAATATGCATTATAACAGATTTCTTGGGTGGTTGATTATTGGGCACAATGACAGTTTGAGGATAACTGACATAAAGGATACAAACTTTGCACTGTCTCTATGAGATTACTGCAAATGTATCTACTCAGAGAGAGGTTGTAGCTACTCTCAAGTGAATAGTGCTTTCCTTCTTTGTTATTGTGGTTGGTGTTTGGATATTTGAGTTTTGGCTGGATCTTTCTTCTTGTGTCTACTTTCAACTTTCTTTTTTCCCTCTAGGAGTAATGGTGAAAACACAAGAACCACTAATATTTTGTTCCCTGCTAATGAAAGTCAGAGGATTCTCACTCTCACTTCAAAAAGCTTTAGTAGAAAACCAGTTCATGTTATTCCTCCTCTCACAGCTAAGTGGAGAAAAACAAGATTCAGCATCATGAAGTAAGTTAAAAATATGAGTGAAGTTAGAACTTGTGATTCCCTGTCTTGAGTGGCTTATGCACAGCTTTCACCAAGGTTTTAAATTGTACATCACTCTGTGGTATTGATTTCATAAAAAGCACAGAAGATAATGTATGTAACATTCTAGCTCTATAAAGAAAACTCTATTTTCCTATACGATTTTAGTAATGAAACCTCTCCCTTGTATTAACTCTACCCAAAAGGAAGAACAGAATATAAATTTTGTATAATATTCAAAGCAATGGACCAATCTGTACTTTTGGGATTCAGAGGTCAAAAGGGTCCTTTGAATACCATTATGGAAATATCCTTATCTAGTCAGCAGTTGCAGTTGATCCTCTTGATCTTAATATCAGAAATAACTGGAGAAACTGGATTGACATTTCATGGGTGACTGAAAATGGACTAATCTTGCTAATTATATAGAAGATATTCAGAGAAGCATTGGGTAAATTAGCATGAATGTATAGAAATTGTATAGGTTTCCTATTGATGGGCTGTGTCTTTAGCTATCTGATAATTCAAATGGCAAAAATATTAGGTCACTATTTTCACCATTTTTTTCAAATATAAAAATGACATCTGCAGAAGCTTAATTTAGGAAATTTTTTTCATATATGAGAAAACTCTGTATTTTCTTATTTCCACAAAATTGAAATTAACATGAAAGGTAAGCAAAACTAAGAATAGGTTTTAATTAAGTGTAATTACCTGAAATATGATTTTCACATGTCAATGATTGGAAGCAGGTAATGTTACTATAGTCAAAAAATTCAATAAATATTCATTGATCACTTCCTGTGGTGCCAAGGATTATATTAGGAATAATATGAGATGCAAAAGACAATATTCCTGACCTTGAGGAATTCAGTGGAAGAAGTATGCAGTTTCAATTATTCATAAACTATATCTGTGACAATGGAATGTTTACCCTTGGGAAGACGGTTGCTGCAAAGGAGAGGCTAGGCCTCCCTATGGTTGTGCCTAAGAGCCTCCTCCCGAATGCCTCTTTGTTGCTCAGATGTGGCCCTGTCTCTCTAGCTAAGCCAACTTGAAAGGTGAAATCACTGCCCTCCCCGCTACGTGGGATCAGACACCCAGGGGAGTGAATCTCCCTGGCAACGTGGAATACGACTCCCGGGGAGGAATGTAGACCTGGCATCGTGGGACGGAGAACATCTTCTTGACCAAAAGGGGGATGTGAAAGGAAATGAAATAAGCTTCAGTGGCAGAGAGATTCCAAAAGGAGCCGAGAGGTCACTCTGGTGGGCACTCTTATGCACACTTTAGACAACCCTTTTTAGGTTCTAAAGAATTGGGGTAGCTGGTGGTGGATACCTGAAACTATCAAACTACAACCCAGAACCCATGAATCTCGAAGACAGTTGTATAAAAATGTAGCTTATGAGGGGTGACAATGGGATTGGGAAAGCCATAAGGACCACACTCCACTTTGTCTAGTTTATGGATGGATGCGTAGAAAAATAGGGGAAGGAAACAAACAGACAAAGGTACCCAGTGTTCTTTTTTACTTCAATTGCTCTTTTTCACTCTAATTATTATTCTTGTTATTTTTGTGTGTGTGCTAATGAAGGTGTCAGGGATTGATTTGGGTGATGAATGTACCACTATGTAAAGGTACTGTAAACAATCGAAAGTACGATTTGTTTTGTATGACTGCGTGGTATGTGAATATATCTCAATAAAATGATTAAAAAAAAAAATACCTGGAAATGATATATTAGGTTAGGTGATTGAAACTGATAAAATGAAAGATTAAAAATCTTATCTTTTCATAAAGTCACAATGATATATAGGCTATGATAATAGCACAAAATTCCAAATGCTATGTTGTAAATAATGTTGATTCCTAGATAAACTATTTCCTAAAATTCATATTAGGTTGCACATGAATTGTGGTGCATATACAGTTACTCTTACACAGTTCTGCCAATTTCATGAATTTTCATAAGATGAAATTTATATCAGCACTTTGTTATTACAGTGCTTGACAATAAATTACTGAAACCTGAAAAAAAGAAAAAATAAGGAAAATAACAGCAAACATTAACAGCCCTTAATAACATTCGTATTTCAGTAATTCAAGAATTGTCTGCTGGAAATGGAAAAGCCAATCATCAAATTTGTATGGAAAGGCAAGGAGCCCCATATAGCCAAAAACCATCTTGAAAAAGAAAGAAGATGGAGAACACACATTTCATGATCTTAAATCTATTACAAAGCTACAGTAATCAAAACAGCCTAGTAATGACATAAGGACAGACATATAGAACAATGGAATCACATTGACAGTTCAGAAAAAAAAACCCTCAACTCTATGGCCAATTGACTTTTGACAAGTGTGCCAAGTCCACTCAATTGGCAAAGAATAGTGTCTTCAACAAATGGGCTGGGAAAATGGGATATCCATTTGCAAAAAAATGAAAGTGGATGCCTACCTGACACCATATACAAAAATTAACCCAAAATAGATCTAAGATCTTAACATAAGACACTAAACTATAAAATTTCTACAAGGAAACATGCTAGGGAAACATCTTATGGACCCTGAGTTGGGCAATGGTTTCTTCGCTTTTAAGCTAAAAGTGCAAGCACCAAAAGAAAAAATAGACAAATATGACTTCCTCAAAATTAAAAACTTTTGTACATCAATGGACCTCATTGTGAAAGTAAAAATACAGCCTATAAATTGGTAAAATATTTGGAAACACCATATGATAAGGGTTTAATATCTAGAATATATAAAAATACCCTAAACTTCAACAATAAAAAGACAAACAACCCAATTTAAAAATGGGCAAAACACTTGAAAAGACATCTCTCCAAAGAAGATATACAAATGGCCAAAAAGCACATGAAAAGATGCTCAACATCATTAGTCATCAGGGAAATGCAAATCAAAACCACAGTGAGCTACTATTTCACACCCATTAGAATGGTTGCTATTTAAGAAACAAAATTACAAGTGTTGGAGAGGATGTGGAGAAATAGGATTCTGATTTTATGAGTTTGCTTATTCTAATTATTCATATCCATGAAATCATACAATATATGTCCTGTTGTGTCTGGCTTACTTCACTCAACTTGATGCCTTCAAAGTTCTTCCATTTATGGCAAGTATCAGGACTTAATTCTTTTTATGACTGAATAATATTCCATTGCATGTATATACCACATTTTATTTATCCATTCATCAGTTGTTGGACACTTGGGTTGCTTCCATCTTTTGGCAACTGTGAATAATGCAGCCATGAACATCAGTGTGGAAATATCTGTTTGAGTCCCTGCTTTCAGTTTTTTTTGGGGGTATATAACTAGTATTGGGATTGTTGGGTCTTATGTTAGTTCTATACTTAGATTTCTGAGGAACGTCCAAAGTGTCTTCCACAGCAGCTGCACCATTTTACATTCCCACCAATAATGAATGAGTGTTCCTATTTCTCTACAACCTCTCTAAATCTTCAAATTTTCTGTTGTTTTTAATAAGTGGCCATTCTGGGGGGTGTGAAATGACATCTCATTGTGTTTGTGATTTGCATTTCCCTAATAGCTAGTGATGTTGAACATCATTTCATGAGCTTTGTAGCCATTTGTATTTCCTCTTGGAGAAATGTCTATTCAAGTCTTTTTTCCCATTTTTTAATTGGGGTGTTTGTGTTTTTATTGTTGAGTTGTAGGATTTCTTTATATATTCTGGTTATTAAACACTTATCAGATATATGGTTTCCAAATATTTTCTCCCACTGAATAAGTTTTCTTTTGACATTCATGACAAAGTCCTTTGATGCACAAAAGTTTTCAATTTTGAGGCAGTCCCATTTACTGATTTTTTTTTCTTTTGTTGCTTTTGCTTTGGGAGTAAAGTTTAAGGAATCATTGCATATGACAGAATCTTGAAAATGCTTCCCTATGTTTTCTTCTAGGGGTTTTATGGTCCTGGTTCTTATATTTAGGTCTTTCATCTATTTTGGGTTAATATTTGTATATAGTGTGAGATAGGTGTCCTCTTTCATTATTTGCATATGGGTATCCAGTACTCCCAGCACCATTTGTTGAAGAGACTATTCTTCCCCAGTTGATATGACTTGGCAGTCTTGCCAAAAATCAACTGGTGATAGTTGTGAGGGTCTATTTCTGAACTATCAATTCAATTCCATTGGTCAATATATCTAAACTTATGCCAGGATCATTCTGTTTTGTCCACTGTAGCTTTGTAATATGCTTTAAAAACAGGAAGTGTGACTGCTCCAACTTCATTCATTTTCAAGATAGTTTTGGCTATTCCAGGCTCCCTATCCTTCCAAATAAATTTGTTGATGGCTTTTCCATTTTGGCAAAGTAAGTTGTAGGAATTTTGATTGGGATTGCATTGAAGCTGTTAATTGATTTGGGTAGAATTGACATCTTAATGATATTTAGTCTTTCATTCCATGAACATGGAATGTCCTTCCATTTATTTAGGTCTTCTTTGATTTCTTTTAACAATGTTTTGTAGTTTTCTGTGTACAAGTCCTTCATATGCTTGATTTAATTTATTCCTAGATATTTTATTCTTTTAGTTGCTATTGTAAATGGAATTTTATTCTTGACTTTCTCCTCAGCTCATTATTTGTGTATAGAAACACTACTGATTTTTGCATATTGATCTTGTATCCTGCCACTTTACTAAAGTCATTGGCTCTAGTATCTTTGTTGTATATTTTTCAGGACTTTCTACATATAGGATCCTGTCATCTGCAGATAAAGTTTTACTTCTTCCTTTCCAATTTGGATGCTTGTATTTATTTTTATTGCCTAACTTCTGCAACTAGAACTTCTAGAACAATGTTAAATAACAGTGAAATAGTGGGCACCCTTGTCTTGTTCCTAATCTTATAGAGAAAACATTCAATCTTTCGCCATTGAGTATGATGTTAGCTGTGGATTTTTTATATATTCTTTTTATCATGTTAAGACGTTTCCTTCTATTCTTATTTTTTGAACAGTTCATATCAAAAAAGCATGCTGGATTTTGTCAAATGCCTTTTCTGCACCAATCAAGACGATCCTGTGGTTTTTCCCTTTTGTTTGCTAATGTGGTGTATTACATTAATTGATTTTCTTGTGTTGAACCACTCTTGCATACCTAGGATAAAACTCACTTCATCATGGTGCATAATTCTTTTAATGCACTGCTGGATTGAGTTTGCATGTATTTTGTTGAGAATTTTTGCATCTATATTCATAAAAGAAATTGGTGTGTAATATTCTTTTCTTGTAGTATCTTTGTCTGGCTTTGGTATTAAGGTAATGTTGGCCTCATAGAATGAGTTAGGTAGTATTCCTATCCTTTCTATTTCTTTAGAAGAGTTTGAGCAGGATTGACATTATTGTTTCTTAGAATGATTGGTAGAATTCACCTGTGAACATATCTGGCCTTGGGCTTTTTTTTGGGGGGGGGACATTTTTGATGAATGATTCAATCTTTTTATTTGTAATTGGTCTGTTGAGGTCTTCTATTTCTTCTAGAGTCAGTGTAGGTTGTTCATGTGTTCCTAGGAATTTACCCAGTTCATCTAGGTTGTCTAATTGTTGACTTACAGCTGTTCATAGTATCCACTTATGATCCTTTTTATTTCTATGGTGTCAGTAGCAATGTCTCCCTTCTCATTTCTCATTTTATTTATTTGCATATTTTCTCTCTTTATCAGTCTTGCTGAGGGCTTGTCAATTTTATTGACCTGCAAGAACCAACTTTTGGTTTGGTGATTCTCTCTATTGTTTTTTTTTTTTTTTTTATTCCCGGTTTCATTTATTTCTACCCTAATATTTGTCATTTCCTTCTGCTTGCTTTGGGATTAGTTTGCTGAGATTTTTTTATAGTTCTTCCAGATGTGCAGTTAGATCTTTGATGACAGCTCTTTCTTCTTTTTAAATGTAAGCATTTAGGTATAAATTTCCCTCTTAGCACTACCTCTGCTTCATCCCATAAATTTTTATGTATTGTGTTGTTTTCATTCATCTTGAGATATTTACTGAACACTTGCAATTTCTTCTTTCACTTACTGATTGTTTAAGAGTGTTTTATTTAACTTCCATAGATTCGTGAATTTTCCAGTTCCCCACTTGCTGTTAATTTCCAGTTTCATTCCATTATGGTCAGAAAAAATGATTTGTATAATTTCAATCTTTGTAAATTTATTGAGACTTCCTGGAGAATGATTCATGAGCTCTTGAGAAGAATGTATATCCTGCTCTTTGGGGGTACAATATTTTGTATATGTCCATTAGGTCTAGTTCATTTATCATATTATTCAAGTTTTCTATTTCTTTATTGATCCACTGTCTAGATGTTCTATCTGTTGCTGAGAGTGCTGTATTGAAGTCTTCAAGTATAATTGTAGAGACATCTATTTCTCCCTTCAGTTTGGCCAGTGTTTGCCTCATGTATTTTGAGGCACCATGGTTAAGTGTATAAATATTTATGATTGTTATTTCTTCTTGGTGGACTGGACCTTTTATTAATATTTAGTGTTCTCCTTTGTCTCTTCTAACAACTTTGCATTTAAAGTCTATTTTCTTTGATATTAGTTTGGCTACCCCAGCTCATTTTTGGTTACTGTTTGCAAAGAATATCGTTTTCTAACCTTTCACTTTCAACCTATTTCTGTCTTTGGTTCTAAGGTGAGTCCCTTGTAAACAACATATAGTCAGCTCATGCTCTTTTATCCATTCTGTCAATCTGTCTTTTGATTGGAGAGTTTAATTCATTAACATTCAGTGTTATTACTGTAAGGGCAGTACTTACTTCAGCCATTCTATCCTTTGGTTTTTATATGTCATATCTTCTTTTGTATCATTTTACTCTTTTAGTCACCATTACGGATAATCTTCATAGCATCACTATTCCAAGCTACTATCTCACCTGTCTTTCCCTTTCAACCTGCAGAACTCCCATTAGTACTTCTAGGGCAGGTCTCTTGTTGATGAACTCTCTAAGGTTCTGTTTATCTGTTAATATTTTAAACTCTCCCTCATTTTTGAAGGACAGTTTTGTTGGATAAAGAATTCTTGGCTAGCAGATTTTCTCTTTCAGATATATATATCTGAAATCTAAATATTCAGATATATATATCTCTTATCAGATATATATATATATATATATATATATATATATATATATATATATATCATACCTCCATTCTTGGGAAGACTACTTCCACATCCCTCTGCATCTGCAGCAGCCAGCCAGGGACCAGACGATGAGGCAGCCTGCCTCAAGAGGGGCATATGGGCACTGGCACTGCTGTGGAAAAAGCTACTCATAGGACTTTACTGCAGTTTCTCAACTCTTCCTTCCACTATTCTCTGGATGCTAAACAGTGCTCCCCTGGCCTCAAGA
Source organism: Choloepus didactylus (assembly GCF_015220235.1). Lineage (NCBI taxonomy): Eukaryota > Metazoa > Chordata > Mammalia > Pilosa > Megalonychidae > Choloepus > Choloepus didactylus. The sequence continues at coordinate 137,099,623 of NC_051334.1, forward strand.
GACCCCAAACAGTTGTTTCAGGCAGTCCTTGCCTGTCCACTAGCTATTTGGAGGAGGAGTGAGTCCTGGAACTCCCTACTCCACCATCTTCCCCAGAAGTTCTCTCCACCTTTTCTTTTTTGCTTATCACTTATGTCTTTGTATATTATATACTTAAAACAATACATTTACCATTACTTTTTATACATTTGCATTTTAGCACATGTAGGAAGGAAGGAGTGGAGTTATGTACCAAACAATACACTACAATAATATTGGCCCTGATAATTACCCAAATGGTTACCTTTTCTGCAGGTTGTTAATTCTTTATGCAGCTTTGACGCACTGTCTAGTGTCCTTTTCTTTCCATCTGAAGAACTCTTTTTAATATTGCTTGTAGGGTAGGTCTTGTAGTCATGAACCTCTTCAGATTTTCTTTATCTAGGAATATCTTCATTTCTCCCATATTTTTGTAATAGGTGTAAATTTCATGGTTAGCAGTTGTTTTCCTTCAGCCCTTTCAGTATTTCAACCCACTGCCTTCTTGCTTCCAAGTTTTCTGATGAGAAATCATAACTCAATCTATTTGGAACTGCCTTGTACAAAATACATTGTTTTGCTGTTGCAGCTTTCAGAAATCTCTTCTTGTCTTTTGCATTTGAAGGTGTGATCAATATATAATTTTTTATGTTTAACCTGCTTGGTGTTCTCTGGTCTTCTTAGATGTGAATATTCATGTCTTTTGCTAAGTTTAGGAAGTTCTCTGTCATTTTCTTTGACTATTCCTTTTGCTCCTTTCTTCCTTTCTTTCTTAATGTGTATATTGATATGCTTGATTGTGTCCCAGAAGTGCCTTAAGCTACTTTAGATTCTTATAATTCTTTTTCCTTTCTTCTCATTAGTCTAACTCATTTTATATGTCTTATCTTCAAGTTCACTGATTCTTCTTCCACCTGCAGTCTGCTCTTCAAACTCTCCTGGGTATTTTTTACTTCAGTTATTGTGGACTTCAACTACAGTAGTTCTCTTTGATTCCTTTTTAAAATTTATGTCTCTTTACTAAGATTCTGCTATCACTCATTCATTGTTTTCCTAATACTCTTTAGCTCTTTCTCTGAATTTTCCTTCACCTCCTTGAGCATTATTAAGATCATTTTTAAAAGTTTTGTTCACTATATCCCCCATTCTTATTTTCTTCATTGATGTTTTCATATGCTTTGTAATGGGCCACCATGTCCTTTTTCTTTGTTTGTCTTGTATTCTTTTGTTGCACACTGTACATTTTAATATTTTAAAATGATAACTTGACTTCAATCCCTGATATGTCTGTTTCTACATTTTCTACTCAGCTGGAATTAAAACAGAGATTGCTTGAGTACCTTCCCTCTTATCAAGAAGGTCATCCCAAGGCAAATGCAGTTTTCAGGGTTTTCCCTGTCTTTCTGGGCCTGTGTCTTGTCCTGGGCTTTTGCTTGTTAGTTGTTTTGTAGTGCCCATGTTTACAGGAGATTAGTTGTCCCTCTGATTCTGAAAAGAAGGACCTCCCTCTCCCAGGTATTTGAAGCTGGTTTTGTCCCCTATTGTCCATGTCTATAGATTCTTCCCCTCCTTCTGTTGTCTCAATAAGCTTTTGCCAGGATGGAAAATTTTGAAAGGAGGGGAAATGCTTGAGATTAATTTCCCAAGTCAGACTTTCCCAGGCAAAACTGGATTGGGGCCTACAATGAAGTGGTATACTGTCTGCAAATTGCCCTGGGGAGAGGATCAGGAAGGTCAACAAGACCTCATTCCACAACTCCTCAAAGCTTCACTTTCTTGGGCCTGCCTAGCAAATGTAGGCCTTCAATCAACTGTCTTCCTAAGACCTAAGGAAGTGTAATATTTATAAGTCTCCTGCACCATGGCCTTTGTCCAGGGTTGGTTGAAATAATGGCTACCACTGCATTTGTCTGGGATAGGTTAAAAAAATGGATACACCAAGTACAAGATTAGAGGAAGCTGAGGAAAGAATAAGTAAACTGGAAGAGTGCAGATTTGAATGTGAAAGTACAAAAGAACAAATGGAGAAAAAAATCAAAAAATTCAAAATGAATCTCAGGGATATGATGGACAACATGAAGTGCACAAATATAAGAATCATTGGTGTTCCAGAAGTGGAAGAGAAGGGTAAAGGACTGGGATGAGTATTCAAAGACATTGTTGGAGAGAACTTCCCAGCCTTTCTAAATGACATAAATATGCAAATCATAGAAGCGCAATGAACTCAAACAGAATAAATCCAAATAAACACACTCTGAGACATATGATCAGATCGTCAAATGCTGAAGAGAAGGAACAAGTTCTGAAAGCAACAAGAGAGAAGCAATTCACCACATACAAGGGAAACAACTTAAGACTAAGCAGTGACTACTCAGCGGCCACCATGGAGGTGAGAAGGCAGTGGTATGACATATTTAAAATTCTGAAAGAGAAAAACTGTCAACCAAGAATCCTTTATCCAGCAAAGCTCTCTTTCAAATTTGAGGGAGAATTTAAAATTTTCACAGACAAACAAGTGCTGAGAGAATTTGCTAACAAGAGACCTGCCCTACAAGACATACTAAAGGGAGCCCTACCAGCTGAGAAAAAAAGAAAGTAGAGAGAGGCAGGGAGAGGGGCACAGAACTAAAGAGTTTTAGTAGGGTTACATTAAAGTAAATAGAGAGAGGGGAAACTGTATCTGATGAATAAAAATCAAAGGATATGATGGCTGGTTCAATAACTGCCTTCACAGTAATTACACTGAATGTGAATGGATTAAACTCCCGAATCAAAAGATATAGATTAGCAGAATGGATTAAAAATTATGAACCATCAATATGTTGTTTAAAAGAGACTCATCTTAGAGCCAGAGACACAAAGAAATTGAAAGTGAAAGGATGGAAAAAAATATTCCACGCTAGCTACAGCCAAAGAAAGCAGGAGTAGCAATGTTAATCTCAGATAAAATAGACTTTAAATGCAAGGATGTCATCAGAGGCAAAGAAGGACACTATATGCAAATAAAAGGACAATTCATGATACAAACATTGGCAAAACTGAAGGAGGCAATAAATGTTTCCACAATAATTGTGGGAGACTTCCGTACATCACTCTCTCCTATAGATTGATCAACAAGACAGAGGAATAATAAGGAAAATGAAAAACTAAACAATCTGATAAATGATTTCAACTTAACAGATATATAGAGAGCATTATATACCAAATCACCAGGATATACATTCTTCTCTAGTGCTCATGGAACTTTCTCCAGAATGGATCATATGCTGGACCACAAAACAAGCCTCAATAAATTTAAAAAGTGTGAAATTATACAAACCACAGTCTCTGATCACAATGGAATACAACTAGAAGTCAATAAGCATCAAAGATTTAGAACAATCACAAATACCTAGAGGTTAAATGACACACTTGTAAACAATCAGTAGGTTAAAGAAGAAATAGCAAGAGAAATTGCTAAATACCTAGAGATGAATGAAAATGAGAGCACAACATATCAAAACTTATGGGATGCAGTGAAGGTGGTAATGATGGGGAAATTTATAGCTATAAATGCACACATTAAAAAGGGAGAAAGAGCTAAAATCAAAGAACTACTGGAACAACTGAAGAAGCTGGAAAATGGACAGCAAACTAATCCTAAACCAAGCAGAACAAAAGAAATAACAAGGATTAAAGCAGAAATAAATGACACAGAGAACAAAAAAAAATAGAGAATAAATAAAACCAAAAGTTGGTTCTTTGAGAAGATCAACAATATTGACAAGCCCTTAGCTAGACTGACAAACTCAAAAAGAGAGAAGACCCAAATAAACAAAATAATAAATGAGAGATGCTACATTACTGCAGATCCTGAAGAAATTTTAAAAAATCACAAGAGGATACTACGAACAGCTGTATGCCAGCAAACTAGATAATGTAGAGGAAATGGACAATTCCTTGGAAACACATGAACAACCTAAACTGTTCAGGGAAGAAATAGAAGACCTCAACCAACCTATCAGAAGCAAAGAGATCCAGTCAATCATCAAAAAGCTTCCGACAAATAAATGCCCAGGGCCAGATGGCTTCACAGGTGAATTCTAACAAACTTTCCAAAAAGACTTGACACCAATCTTACTTAAACTCTTTCAAAACATTGACATGTCTTCCACAATGAGAGAATGCAGTTAGCTGGATTTAATGGAATACTACCTAATTCATTTTATGAAGCTAACGTCACTCTAATACCAAAACCAGGTAGAGATGCTACAAAAAAGGAAAACTACAGGCCAATATCCCTAGTGAATATAGATGCAAAAATTCTCAACAAAATACTTGCAAATTGAATCCAAAGACACATTAAAAAAATCATACACCATGACCAAGTGGGGTTCATTCCAGGCATGCAAGGATGGTTCAACATAAGAAAATCAATCAATGTAATACAACACATTAACAAATAAAAAGAGAAAAGTCAAGTGATCATCTCAATAGAAGCTGAAAAGGCATTCAAAAAAATCCAGCATTCTTTTTTGATATGAACACTTTAAAAGGTAGGAATTGAAGGAAACTTCCTCAATATGATAAAAGGTATATATAAGAAACCCACAGCCAGCATACTACTCAATGGCAAGAGACTGAAAGACTTCCCTCTAAGATCAGGAATGAGACAAGGGTGTCTGCTGTCACCATTATTATTCAACATTGCACTAGAAGTGCTAGACAGAGCAGTCTGACAAAACAAAGAAATAAAAGGCATGCAAATTGGAAAGGAAGAAGTAAAACTGTCATTATTTGCAGATGATATAATCTTATATTTAGAAAATCCTGATGTGATGGTTAGGTTCATGTGTCAATTTGGCCAGGTGATGGTACCCAGCTGTCTGGTCAAGCAAGCACTGGCCTAACCATTGCTGTGAAGATGTTTGTGGCTGGTTAATAAACCAACAGGCTGGTTTGTTAAATCATCAGTCAATTGGCTGCAGCTGTGACTGATGATGTCAATGAAGGGCATGTCTTCCACAATGAGAGAATGCAGTTAGCTGGATTTAATCCAATAAATCAGTTGAAGACTTTTAAGCTAGACAGATAGAGGACCTTCACTTCTTCACCTGACCAGCGAAGTGTTTCCTGAGGAGTTTCTTGAAGTTGCCAATTCGTTTCCTGAGGAAGTTCATCAAACACATTCATTGAAGTTGATAGTTTGTTTCCTGAGGAGTTTGTCAAAGTTGCCAGCTCTTTCCTGAGGAGTCCACTGAACATCTTCATTGGAGTTGCCAGTTTGCTGCCTGCCCTATGGAATTTGGACTCATGTATACCCACAGTTGCATGAGACACTTTTATAAATCTTATATTCATAGATATCTCTCATTGATTCTGCTTCCTTCGAGAACCCTAACTAATACATCTGAGAAATCAATGACACAGCTACTTGAACTAATAAACAAATTTAGCAAAATAGCAGGGTACAAAATTAATTCACAGAAGTCAGTAATGTTCCTATACACTAGAAATAACCTAAATGAAGAGACACTCAATAAAAAGATTCCATTCTCAATAGTAACCAAAAAAAAAAATCAAGTTCCTAGGAATAAACTAACCAAAGATGTAAAAGACCTATACATAGAAAATTACATAACTTTACTAAAAGAAATAGAAGGGGACCTAAAAAGATGGAAAAATATTCCATGTTGATGAATAGGAAGGTTAAATATCATTTAGATGTCAATTCTACCCAAACTCATCTACAGATTCAATGCAATTTCAATCAAAATTCCAACAACATACTTTGCAGACTTGGAAAAGTAAGTTATCAAACTTATTTGGAAGGGAAAGATGCCTCGAATTGCTAAAAACATTCTGAAAAAGAAAAGTAAAGTGGGAGGACTTACACTTCCCATCTTGGAAGCTTACCATAAAGCTGCAGTAGTCAAAACAGCATGATGCTGGCACAAAGAATTGAGAATTCGGAGATAGACCCCCAGATCTATGGTTGATTGATCTTTGATAAGGTCTGCAAAACCACTGATCTGGGATAAAATAGTCTATTCAACAAATGGGCTGGGAGAACTGGATATCCATATTGAAAAGAATGAAAGAGGACCCCTACCTCACACCCTGCATGAAAGTTAACTCAAAGTGGATTAAAGACCTCAATATAAGAGTCAGTACCATAAAACTCCTAGAAGACCATAAAACTTCTCGAAGGAAACAGAATCAATGAGAGATATCTATGAATATCTAGGGAAACATCTTCAAGACCTTGTATTAGGAGGTCACTTCTTAGACCTTAAACCCAAAACAAGCAACAGAAGAAAAAATAGATAAATGGGGACTCCTCAAACTTCAGTGCTTCTGTACCTCAAAGAAATTTGTCAGAAAAGTGAAGAGGCAGCCAACTCAATTGGAAAAAATATTTGGAAACCATGTATCTGACAAAAGACTGATATCTTGAATATATAAAGAAATCCTACAACTCAACAATAGTACAGACAGCCCAATTATAAAAGTTATGAAAAGACATTTCACTGAAGAGGAAATACAAATGGCTAAAAATCCATGAAAAAAATGTTCCTTTTCACTTGTTATTAGGGAGATGCAAATTAAGACCACAATGAGATATCATCTCACACCAATTAGATTGGCTGCCATTAAACAAACAGGAAACTACAAATGCTGGAGAGGATGTGGAGAAATTGGAACTCTTCTTCATTGTTGGTGGGACTGTATAATGGTTTAGCCACTCTGGAAGTCAGTCTGGCAGTTCCTTAGAAAACTAGATATAGAGATACCCTTCGATCCAGCGATTGCACTTCTCGGTATATAACCAGAAGATCTGAAAGCAGTGACATGAACAGATATTTGCACACCGATGTTCATGGCAGCATTATTCACAATTGCCAAGAAATGGAAACAATCCAAATGTCCTTCAACATGAGTTGATAAATAAAATGTGGTATATACACACGAAGGAATACTACGTGGCAGTAAGAAGGAATGAGGTCGTGAAACACATGACAACATGGATGAACCTTGAAGACATAATGCTGAGTGAAATAAGCCAGGCACAAAAAAGAGAGATATTGTATGTTACCACTAATGTGAACTCTGTGAAAAATGTAAAACAAATATTTTATATTGTAGAATATAGCAGACATAGAGATAGACAGCAACTAGTGAAGGGGGGACAATAATCTAACAAGAAGAAATAAGCTATTGAGGGTAATCTCAATGTTATGGGATGCTCAGGAATAATTATAGTTTGCAAGCTTTCTTGAGCATGGTAGGATCATGTTGGAAGCAATGTATTTAATTTAGGTTATTTGTTTTTCTTATTCCTTTGTTTTGTTGGGGTTTAATTTTCTTGGGTATGGTAGGGACATGTTGGAAGCAATACAGTTATTTTAGGTTGTTTTTCTTAATCTTTTGTTTTGTTTTGTTTGAACTGTGTTTTTTCAATCTTTTGATAATGTAAAAAAAAAGCTATTGCATTTTAAAAATTAGCTTCAGTGTAGTTATTTTAGGCTATTTGGTTTTTCTTCTATCTTTGATTATGGTTTGTTAATTTTCTTGGGTTACGGTAGGAACATGTTGGAAGCAAAATAGTTATTTTAGGTTATTTGTTTTTCTTAATTCTTTGTTTTGTTTGAAATCTGTGTTTTTTGTTGTTGTTGTTTGTCTGTTTTAATTTTTTGTTAAATAAAGTTAAAACAATAACAAAAAAAAGATGTCTTAACTGATCAGAGCTGCTATGCTGTGGTTTGGTTCAGTGATTATACCCAAGATATGGACAGTGCCCTCCAGGGAAATAGATCTGAATTATGAGCCAGCAAACATGGACTCTACATAAATCCCTACTCCTACTCCACCTCCATTACCATTTTTCCATGATCACAGAGGAGTTTTGCCCATTTGTCATGGGCAATTGGAATAATTGTTTCAGTTCTCATTTCATTCTGCCTCTGTAATTAAAGGCAAGACAGATGGTAAGCTGAAATCCTTTCTCATTGGTCAATGCGTATGCTGCTCTGGTCATTAAATTGGATGTAACTAAGCAAGTACAATTCGATATTTTAATTTGAGTTTTTGTTTGCAAAGATTTAGGCATTAAAGTACTCACTGAATCCATAAGACAACTAACAGTAATGAAAAAGGAAATCAGTGTGGTAAACCATGGCACACCTTAGCAAAACTAATCCTATTTGCATATGATTTCAACTTATGGA
>NC_051334.1:137108047-137175547 GCF_015220235.1 Choloepus didactylus
TGTTTTGTATGACTGCGTGGTATGTGAATATATCTCAATAAAATGATGATTAAAAAAAAAAAAGTAGATCATATTCTTATCTTATTATTTTTGTGTATGTGGTAATGAAAATGTCAAAAATTAATTTTGGTGATGAATGCACAACTATATAATGGTACTGTAAACAACTGAATTTACACTTTGTTTTGTATGACTGCATGGTATGTGAAAATATCTCAATAAAATGAATTTTAAAAATGAGTTAGCAGGAAGCTCACAGTCTAATGGAGAAGATAAGCATGTAAATAATGACAGTACATTATAATGAGATTTGACAATGTGCTCCAGAAGCACAGAGAATAGAATGAATGTTACTGCCATTGGAAATTGGTAAGAATTACACAGCAGAGATGGTTTTTATTCCAGATAGAGCAAAGAGCACGTTCAAAGGCATGGATGCTGGAGTGGTCATGGTCTGGAAATGGTGGGAAGTACAAATGTCAGCAAAAGACATTTAGAGTAATGGAAATTTGTAGAAAATGAGATGGGAGATGTTAGTTGGGGTCAGAATTTGAAAACATTTGGACTTTTAGACAGAGAGGGTAGTAGAGGTCTATAGAAGTGAAGTGACATGGGAATTGTTTTGTGGGATGATAATTCATGTAGTTGAGGCCTGGAGGGAAGGGAGTCTGGTAAAACAATTTCTAAGTATTGAATGTAAGAAGAAGAGCACATTTTTGAACTGGTTTGAGGAATAAGAACTAATAGATTCCATTTGGACATGTTAAGTTTGCAAAGGCTGTGGTACAGGCAGGCATAGATGTTGAGAATCTGTGGATACAGTGGAGATACTACATCTTTTATACATTTATGATTTTAAGGATATATTTACTATCCAAAGCTTTACATACAGAATTATATATGCTATTTTTATGCAAAATATAGGGAATTTTCCTCATAAAGTTGACATCCCTTTTTAACATGAACAAGTTAGGGTAGTCCTTGCCTAGACATCCCTGAAGATCCGGAAAGTGATTGAACTAGAGGATGGGGTAGCAATAGACAAGATGGAATTTAACAAAGAATTATGAATACTGAATCTTTATGTAATTTTCTTTTTCTTAGTTGCTAGGGTATTAGAATAGCCAGAAGGAAAGAACTGAAATGGTGGAACTGTAACACATAGCATCCTTTGAAATTTGTTCTATAGCTGCTTGTTAAATTGTAATTTGAAAGCTATCACTTTTTTGTATATATGTTATATTTCACAATAAGGAAATGACCGAAACTATGGTATTATAACTCATAATAACTTTGGAAATTTCCTGTATAACTACTTTTAAATCATACTTTGAAAGATATTACCTTTTTGTATATATGTTATAATTCACAATATAAGGAAATAACTGAAACTGTGGAACTGTAACCTGTAATATTCTTTGACATTTGCTCTCTAACTACTTGTTAAATTGCACTTGGAAAGTTACCACTTCTCTGTATATATGTTATATTCTACAATAAAAAATGATTAAAAAATTTAAAAAAAATGGCAGGAGGACAGCCTGAAAAACAAACAAACAAAAAAAGTAGATAATTCGAGGAGGAGGATGAAGAGAGAAGAAGAGGGAGAGGAAGAGAAGGGATGGTAAGAGGCTACTTCCAGTGTTCTCTCATCCCCCACTTACCATGCCATCATAAGGGTGGAACCTGAGGAGATGAGTGAAGTTTTGACAAACATTTTGCAACTGGATTTAAGGGGGAAATTGAAAGTAGAGTGGATTTAAACTTGCTTTGGTCTTTGGGACTCTGGGAGATCATCTTTCAGAGTGTCCCTCACTATCAAGGGGTAGTCATATCAGAAGAGAAATGAATGCAAGGCATATTTAAGCAGAGAGGGGGCCATGTCTTCCTCAGCTTCTACCTGGCACAGAGAATCTAGAAATTTCCACATGCTCTCAGTGAAGGATGTGGAAAGCAGGTGAATGTTGAGCACCAGGTAGGCCTGCTGTAAGTCCACTGCGGTAAGGGATGAGGTAACCCCATGGTAGAGGTTGTAGGTGGACAGCCTCATCCAGGAGCTGGATGCAAAACATGGCAGAGATTCAGAGGGCCTCGAAGGTAGGCAGTGGCAGAGTTGGGGCACATCAGCACAATAGGGATTATCCCTGGGCCTGGACAGAGCTGAGAGCACAGACCCTAACTTTCATAAGCCCTAGACTTCATCATTAGATTATTATTAGACTTCATCATTAGAAGGGTGCCCAATGATGGGGAGGACATTACTGTGGAGGCCAATGAGGACCCACAAAAGGACTCCCATGCCAACTGGTTGTACCTTCTTTATCACCACCTTGGGGGAAAAGGAGGTAGGCTTGGGGAGATGCAACCCTGAAAAACTGAACATTTACCTGAAAGGTAAATTAACTCAGAGGTCACTGCTTAAATGGGAAGAGACAGTTTCCATTAATTAGGAGATTTTGACATATCCCCCACAAACAGCCATCCATGGGGAAAAGAACTTCAGCGGGAGATGAGAACAGTTATAAGGATTTCTCAACCTCGAATCTGTTTCTGTTTTTGGACAAATAATTATTTTTGTGGAGGACCATTCTGTTCATCATAGGATGTTTAGCAGCATGCCTGGCCTCCAACCCCTATTTGTGAAAGCAAAAAATGTCTCCAGACATTGCTGAACAGCCCCTGTGGAGTAAAATTCCCCTAGCTGAGGACTGGTGACTTTTTTTTCCATCCAATATTTTTTTATTGAGATTGTTCACATACCATACAACTATCCAAAGATCCAAAGTGTACAATCAATTGCCCATGGTACCATCATTCAGCTGTGCATCCATCATCACAATTAATTTTTTCAATTTTTAGAACATTTGCATTACTCCAGAAAAGAAATAAAAACACACAAAAAAAGGAAACTCAAATCCACCCATAGCCCTAACCACCCCACCTCCATTATTGATTCATAGTTTTTGTGTAGTACATTTGCTACTGCTGATGAAAGAATGTTAAAATACTACTAACTGTAGTATATAGTTGGCAATAGGTATATTTACCCCAATATACACTTCTATTATTAACTTCTAGTTATAGTGTCATACATTTGTTCTAGTTCATGAGAGAGATTTCTATTTGTACAGTTAATCACGGACATTGTCCACCACAAGATTCACTGTTTTATACATTCCCGTCTTTTAGCCTCCAACTTTCCTTCTGGTGACATATGTGACTCTGAGCTTACCCTTTCCACCACCTTCACACACCATTCAGCACTATTAGTCATTCTCACAACATGCTGCCATCATCCCTGTCCATTTCCAAACATTATTAAGTCATAATAAGCAAACACTCCCCATTCTTTAGCCTCATTCTATAACCTGGTAACTTATATTTCATGTCTATGAGCTTACATATTATAATTAGTTCATATCAGTGAGACCCTGCAATATTTGCCTTTATGTGTCTGTCTTATTTCATTCAATATAGTGCCCTCAAGTTTTCTTCATCAGCCCATTTCTTTTAAGATGGTTTTATTCACACACCATACATTCCATCCTAAGTAAACAATCATTGGTTCCCTGTATGGTCACGTACTTATGTATTCAGCATCATTGCCACTATCTATATAAGGACATCTCCATTTCTTCCACAAAGAAGGAGGAAGAGTCAAAGAAGGGAGAGAGGCAAAAGAAAAAGAAACAGAGACAGAAAAAAAAACATGACAGCTAGAAAGCAACAAAAGGAATGATAGCATTAAACTAAAGTAGAATAAAGAGTCAGACAACATCACCAATGCCAGGAGTCCCATACCCTTCCCCTATGACCCCTCCCCCAAATGCATTTAGCTTTGGTATATTGCCTTTGTTATATTAAAGGAAGCATAATACAATGTTTCTGTTAATTATAGTCTCTAGTTTGCATTGATTGTGTTTTCCTCCCAATACCACCCTATTTTTAACACCTTGCAATGTTGACATTCATTTGTTCTACCTCACATAAAAACATATTTGTACCATTTATTACAATCATTGAGCACCCTACATTTCACTGAGTTATACAGTCCCAGTATTTATCTTTCATCTTTCATTCCAGTATCCCACATGGTCCTAACCTTCCTCTTTCAACCATGCTCACAGTCATCTTTGTTCAGTGTACTTACATTGCTCCCAAAATTGTTTTCCAAACCTCTCACTCCTGGCTTTTCCTTTATGTCTGCAGTGCTTCCTTTACTGTTTCCTATAGAGCAGATAACTTGTTCACAAACTCGGTCATTGTCTGTTTGTCAGAGAATACTTTAAGCTCTCCCTCATATTTGAAAGACAGTTTTGCTGGATATAGGATTCTTGGTTCATGGTTTTTCTCTTTCTATATCTTAAATATATCACCCCATTTCCTTCTTGCCTCCATGGTTTCTAGTGAGAAATCCACACATAGTCTTATCAAGCGTCCTTTGTATGTGATGGATTGCTTTTCTCTTGCTGTTTTCAGGATTCTCTCTTTATCTTTGATGCTTGATAATCTGACTATCAAGTGTCTTGGTGTAGGCCTATTCAGATCTATTCTGTTTGGGGTATGCTGTGCTTCTTGGATCCATAATTTTATGTCTTTCATAAGAGATGGGAAATTTTCATTGATTATTTCCTCTATTACTGCTTCTGCCCCTTTTCCCTTCTCTTCTCCTTCTGGGACACCAATGATATGTACATTACTGCATTTCATTTTGTCCTTAAGTTCCCAGAGACATTGCTCATATTTTTCCATTCTTTTCTCTATCTCTTCTTTTGTGTGTAGGCTTTCAGGTGCCTTGTTCTCCAGTTTCTGAATATTGTCTTCTGCCTCTTGAGATCTGCTGTTGTATGTTTCCATTGTGTCTTTCATCTCTTGTGTTTTGCCTTTTATTTCCATAGATTCTGCCAGAAGTTTTTTCAAACTTTCAATTTCTAACTTATGTATGCCCAGTGTTTTCATTATATGCTTCATCTCTTTTGCCATATCTTCCCTTCCCTAAAATTGTTTAATTGATTTAGTATTAGTTGTTAAATTCTTGTATCTCAGTTGAAGTGTAAGTTTGTTCCTTTGACTGGGCCATAACTTCATTTTTCTTAGTGTAGGTTTTAGTTTTTGTTGTCTAGGCATCTGGTTTCCTTGGTTACCCCAATCAGGTTTTCCCAGACCAGAATGGGCTCAGGTCTCAGAAGGAGGCAACAGTATCACATCTCCCTGAGGGTGTGTCTTAGAAGATCGGTACACCCTGTGAAGCCTCAAGTCACTGTGCTTTTCTGCCCAGCAGGTGGCACCTGTCAGCCTGTAGCTCCAGACTGGTGTAAGGAGGTGTGGCCCGTGGCTGCTTTCCCCCAGGCTCTGGGATTTGGTTCTGAATGGAAGGCAGGTAGTAGAGCTTGGCACCACCTTCTTCCTCTTAGGGAAGACACACCTGCTAGGGAGAGGTCATTCGCATTTGAATAGACTCTCTGCATGTGCTATCTCCACCCTTGTCTGGGTCAGAGCCCTGTGAACTGAAAATGGCTGAGGCTTTCTCCACTGAGCTGAAAAAGGGACAGAAATCTCCCTTCAGGGCCAGTCTGTGGCCACCCTCTGGCTCTCCAAGGTCAGTCATCACCAAAAGCCTCTATCTGCTTTTTGGGGATTCATAGCTTGTATTAAGCAGTCCAGGCTTATTAATTAAAACCCCAGTTGGAGTTCAGCTGAACTGTATTCACTTGCTTGGAGAGTGCTACTCTGTAGCACTGCAAGGCTTTGCAGTTTGGGCCATGGGAGGAGGAGGCTCCTGGCTTGGTTCTACAGTTTTTACTTACAGATTTTATGCTACAATCTTAGGCATTCCTCCCAATTCAGGTTGGTGTATGATGAGTGGACAGTCATGTTTGTCCCCCCACAGTTATTCCAGATTATTTGCTAGTTGTTCCTGGTTGTTTATTAGTTGTTCCAGGGGGATAAAATAGCTTCCACCTCTCTCTATGCCACCATATTCTTCCATTTCCCACTGGTGACTTTTAACAATAAAGAATGCCACATTTTTTATACACACCTGAGGATGGAGGCCTCTTCATACATGTCTCAGTCCCCCTGTTGATCACTGTGAAGAGCCTGTAAGCCACATCCTTTCATTCATAGTACATTTCCTTCTTTGTATTCAGTTTTGCTCCTTATACTAAAATTACATCCAGTTTCTTTTTTCTTAGGTCTCACAGACTGTGTTTTGTGCTTTCTGTATTCTTACTGCATTTGCATTATGTATTCTGAAATGTGCCTTCTCTTATTGGTTTGATTTTAATTAGTCCTTCCAGGCTTCCTTTGACCTCTTTTGTCTTTCTTCACCTTCCCCAATGCCTTCCCTTAGCTTAGACTATAATTCTTCTTCTTCCTGAGAGTAGGCCCATCTCTACTGATTCTGCTATTCTGTTTCTCTTTTGTCTTCGTATCCATTGGTTTATTGGAGGTCCCCATATCTGTCACTCCACTTCTGCACACACCCCTATCATTCTCTGTATAGTCTAATAACCATTCTTTCTGAAGGAATAAAGTTTCACCCTTTTATCCTCCACCATATCTCTCTTCTTTTCCTGATACAGCTTTTTCCTTTCTAGCTTCTTCTGTTTTTGATCTTGCTTTCTTGTCCACTGCAAGTTGAAATCCAGCCTCTTCATTATTTTCTACATCTCTTTTTTCCTTTCCCATGACAGTAGCATGTCTGTGGTCCTACCTGCCCATCTGTGGCACCTCACTATTCCTACATGAAAAACAACCGGAGAGTGAAAAGCTGGAGTTTGGACAGCCTGGAGTAAGGAAATTACACTGCCCTTGGAGTCATTAATGAGACAGGGGTATGATTCCTCAACTTTATGCTTTCTTGCTCTATGTGAAATGGGATTAATAAATGTACATAGTCCATAGGGAGAATGGAGGGTTAAATGAGGTAATGGATGAACAACTATTTCATAGTGTACAATATTTAGTACTTTATTGACCATACACTCTGGTATGTAGTGGATATGCTATAAATGTTTGCATACTCAACTTTTGTATCACCGACATCCAGCCCAGGACCTGGGGCACAGTAAGTACTAAAGGCAAAAAACATCCTTGAACTGAAGTGAACTATCCTTTCCAAACTCTATTACAAAGTTCAAATCTCAAACTTGAATTCTGTTTTCTTCAATGTTGGTACATTTTTCTTCAGGTTAAAACCTATCTATGATTTAAATTCCTCAAGAAAACAAGCAACAAAGTTACTTGAGCTTAGTACACAGAATCTTTCCCAAAGTATTCCTACTTCATTTTATCCTAGTATAGTCACCAACATAAATCCAACTTTTTCTGATAATCTGAAATTTATATAAAACTTTCTTGTTTTCTGGAATTTTAATTATGAGAAAAATGTCTTTAAGGGTTTATGCCAACTGAATAACTTATCAAGGTCAACAGGAAAGGAAATCTGGGCAGCTTCTGAAACAGATCTACACACTAAATATTTCCTTGGTGGGCTCTTCCTGCATGCTTTCTTCCTCCAACATGGAAAGTGTTTCTTAATATCTTTTGTTCTCTGGCTTCCTCTGCATCTATAGTTCTTGTGAAGGAAACCATCCAGCATTATCTGCTTCTTTGTGCTCCCCATTCTTCTCTTTCTCATCTATCCTTTTTGCTAAAAATTCTTCAGATTTTTTTCCCTAAAAGTCAACTTAATTACGTTGGATAAATTGAGCAAGAGGTATCAGTTCCATCGAACAGATGAGGAAAGTGAGCCACAGAGAGATTAGGTGACTTGTTCTAGTCATAGTGTAGCATACTACTGCCAGGGCCAAGATTAGAAGTGAAGGCCCTACCTCTTATCCTGTGGCTTTTTCATCTGTCTAAATAATACAGACTTAAAATGGAGCATCAGGGATGGCAGTCATTGACTGAATTTTATGAAATCTATGAAATGCTGTATTTTTATCCTTAAGGAAAGTAGGTCCAAATAATGAAAATGGAATTTGTATGAGTTATCTCTAATGCTTGCATGTGGTGGTGCTCAACACTGTTCTAGTTTGCTAATGCTGCCAGAATGCAAAACACCAGAAATGATTGGCTTTTATAAAAGGGGGTTTATTTGGTTATAAAGTTACAGTCTTAAGGCCATAAAGTGTCCAAGGTAGCACATCAGCAATTGGGTACATTCACTGGAGGATGGCCAATGGTGTCCGGAAAACCTCTGTTAGCTGGGAAGGCATGTGGCTGGTGTCTGCTCCAAAGTCGTGGTTTCAAAATGGTTTTCTCCCAGGACGTTCCTCTCTAGGCTGCAGTTCCTCAAAAATGTCACTCTCAGGTGCATTTGGGGTATTTGTCCCCTCTTAGCTTCTCTGGAGCAAGAGTCTGCTTTCAATGGCCATCTTCAAACTGTCTCTCATCTGTAGCTCCTGTGCTTTCTTCAAAGTGTCCCTCTTGGCTGTAGCAAGCTTGCTCCTTCTGTCTGAGCTTTTATAGCGCTCCAGTGAACTATTCATGACCCACACTGAATGGGCATGGCCACACCTCCATGGAAATTATTTCATCAGAGTTATCGCCTACAGTTGGGTGGGTCACATCTCCATGGAAACACTCAAAAGATTCCAATCCAATCAGCACCAAAACGTCTGCCCCACAAGACTGCATCAAAGAATATGGGGACACATAATACATTCAAACCAGGACAAACACCATTTTATCTATATTTATCACTTGTTCTTTGAAAAATTATTTGTGTACCTAAACAGGAATGAATAACTACAAATTTATAACACTTCAAGTTTACAAGTCCTTTTATAGCCATCACTTCATTTGTATCCTCAGAACAACCTTGCGAGAGGGGCATTACTAACCCCAATTCACAGATCATAAAACTGAGGCTCAGAAAGCTTAAATGAGTTGATGTAAGACACTTATGGAGTGGCAGAGCCGTAACTGAAACTTTGACTGCAAAGTCAGGCTCTTTCAATTTTAGCAGTCAACCTCACATATGAAGGGGTTGCATTTCTAAAACCTATTTAGCTTGGTTTATGAATATTTATTGTTAAGTAATAAAATGCATCAAATTTACAAACAAGGTAAAGGGAAAGCAGTAACATTGTGTTTAGCCATTAATTGAGGTATTTCCATTTGCAAAATTAAAATTCATTACAGTTAATAGATATTTTTCCTAAGTAAGCTTTGCTGGATGTTATTATCTTGTAAATAGCATGAATGTAAAAGACTTGGGGTTCAGTATAGTATTAAAACAGGTTGAATTACTCCCTAATTGAGCATGGTAGACCAAGGCCTCCATGTGGCTTCTCATTGCTAGGGCCCTGAGGGGCTGGTGCAGAATCTGAAGAACAAGACTAGGTCCTGGAGAGTTCCATGTGGGCCATCAGCATTTTCAGCCTTGGGGATTTGATCAAGGATTTCTGAAATGAAGCAGGAAGTAAGGAAGACCTGACACAGCTCTTTAAAAACTCGAACTTTGTTTCTATTAACCACTGGAATAGATTTAAGCACCAAATAAAAGGTCAAATGGTTGAATCCACTTCATACACAAAGATCTGCTCCCCTCTAAGATAAGGGTTCCTCCTAATTTTGGATCAATGGATGGAATATAAGTGGCACATGAGTGCTCTCAAAGTTGGGTGTCAAAGTGAGAAGATATATTAATATGTGCACATTTCTGGATAGAGGTTTTGTAACTTCCATGAGTTTTATAAAGAGGAAGAGAAAGGGTTAATGACTCAGAGAGGGCAGTTGAAGCATGGGGAATGGGTGAACCCATGTGGAGGGAGTAAGGACGGAGGAAAGTCCCAAGCAGAAGGCTAAGAAATCAACCAACTGTAAGATGTCAGATGTTTTAAGAAAACATTCTCAAAACAGTGTACATGAATGGGAAGATTGGAGACTTTTGACAAGATGCTTATGTATGCACTTTATGAGGTCAAGAAATTCTCTGAAATAGGATGTGAAACTTTCCATGTATCTGCACAAGAGCATATTTCTGTGAAGAGGACCTACAGCTTCCATCAGAGACTTAGGGAAGGTCCTTGACTCCCAAAAGCACATGAACCATTCACTAAGCTTTGAATTTCTGGCAATGAAAGTGATTCAGGTTTCTTCCTATACCAAACTCCTATCTCCCCATCTTTATATAATCTTAATCTATTTCTCGTTCTTCTTTAACAAAGTAGTGTGCTAAGTGCAGAATAATGCAATCCAATCTGAAATATGAGAACTGACAGAGGAGAGCTCAAGGGGGTGATTACAGGGGGATTAATATGCCTTTTGAAATAAAATCTAGCAGGTCTGCTTAGCACTTGAGGCCCAAACTGTCATGCCTGAGGAAGGCTGCTTGAGCAAAGAGGCTGTGAACAAGAAGGTTTGGGTTGACTATGTAATTATCAAATTCACATGCAAGATGAGGTATTTCCTCTTGATTTTATAAGACACTATAAATTAGGAAGTCCAAAAGAAACACTTCATGAGCTATTTATAATTATAAAGCAGGCCAGAGAAACTGACTGATATGGTAGGTTAATCAGAATTCTGAGTAATGATTTTATTACATGATAATTCAGTGAACAAGATTTAGACAGTATTTTCATTAGAAATATAAACGTTTCTTTAAAATAACATTTTAGAATTAAATATAGAGTACAATTAAGTTCCTTCACTCTTTGAACTACTACGGATTGATTCTAGTTGTGTGGATGACACATGGTCTTCATCATTCCTTAAAAACATTTATGAGGCATGAGTTACTGTGCAATAATTCTCACCTTGCCAGGGCTTCTATCTTTCATAAAGGAAGTTGTCTTTGGCATCAGTGGGAAATCTCCAGGAATAGACTGACACAATAACAGGACTGTTGCAGAATAATTTCGAATTTGAATGGTGCACATTTAGCACTATAGTATATACTTTTCATGTTTGATTCTCACGAAACATTTATGATGTAGGTATTATTATTATCTCCATTTTACCAAATGATAGAACAATCTCAGAGATGACTAACAAGTCATATTTGGTCATACAGAGGTTGAAGAGATGAAAATCAATAATTGAAGTCATCTGCATATTAAAATTCCATGTTCTTTCCGCTAAACCATACTTATTTATAAACATAACAAATCTTCAAGGAAGTTATCCTAGAAGACCCTTATTTTATTCTTATTGTTTCAAAATTTTATGTGATTTGTCTCCGAGAATGTCTTCAGTTTCTGGATCATTGTTTTCAATCTTCTCAATGGTGGTTAATATTAGTTCTTCGAGAGAGAATTGTTTAACGGAAAGTAGCAAAAGTCATTGTATTAGTTTAAGTTGGGTTATACAGTTTGGGTAGAAATCAGTTGAGTTTATAACATACTTTTTTTTTTCCTCATGTGGTTCATACACCAGTTCAACACCTAAATAGTAGGTATTCTAAAGGCTTCGTGAATAAATAAGTAGATGGGTAAATAAATATCCCTAGGGGAACACATTTTGAAGGTCAAAACTCGGAAAATATAGATTCAGTTATATGTTTTGTTCAAATTATTTAGTCACAGCATGTATCCTCTAATAAGAGCCTGTAGACATAAGTTGGATTAACCCAAAAGTAACACAGGTGGTCCTCTCAATTATAAGTTTCATTTTTATGTCTCATAATGCAGTCTTAGTCTGGCATCCTCGCAACAGATTAAAGTTTTTGAAAACAGATTAACCAGATCAACTAGAAAGATTCATAACAGCAATGTGCAAAGTGAACACACAATTTAGTAGGAGTACTTCATTTTTTCCAAAGTAGATAAGAAACACTGACTCTTTGCCCATTTTTATAACTTAATCTCGTTTTATAAAAGCAAAACTTTTAGTTGCATCTTTGGGGCAATAAATTTATTTTTTTTCAAGTTCAACCAAATGCTTGGCATGTAGACATATAACTTATTAATTTTAGAAATTGTCTGATTTTTAAAGGGGTAAGGTATCTGTAATTAGGCTATAAAATTCACTACAGATGATGTTTCATGCAACATCATACACAAAATTAGATAGAGGATAGTCTAACCATTACAAAACCAACATCTGTAATATTTGAGCATAGGTATACTGAAAGAATCCAACTGAATCATACATTTAATAACAGCTGAGTGCTTAGCTCTGTACACACCATGCTTTTCTTTCTCAATGTACAGTCTCTATTTATTGGCCATCTCTTACCACCTAACTCCAAACAAAAATTTCCAAATACATCTTCCTTTCAAAATACATGTCTATAGGGCAAACCAGGCCAAAGGGTAAAGGTTGAAACTGACTATGTTTTAAAACTTCAATTTCCATGTGAGACCAATGGAAGAGATGTCTATTTAGTGCAGGATCTATATTTCCTAAACAGTATAACTCGACAGTCGGTTTGTTCAAACACCACAATTACATGGAACTTTGAATAGGAAGTGAGATATGGTAGGTTAGTATAGGTTAGAGTGAAATAGTGACACAACCCAAAGTAATTTGGGCAGAGAATAAAAATATATTTGCAGCCCCCACCCTCACCCCGAGGAGCTGGGGGAAAGTGCGGAAGTGTTGGACTTCCTCACCTGGACTGATGTTGAGGTTGTCAGAAACATTAGGACTGGTGGTTTGATGTGCTGAGCCCTCTATCATGGGACTTGCACTTATGAAGCTCATTACTGCAAAGGAGAGGCTAAACTTGCATATAATTGTGCCTAAGAGTCTCCACCTGAGTACCTCTTTGTTGCTGAGATGTGGCTCTCTCTCTCTCTCTCTAACAGAGTCGCCTTGGCAGGTGAACTCACCACCCTTCCCTCTATGTGGGACCTGACTCCCAGGGGTGTAAATCTCCCTGGCAACGCAGGATATGACTCCAAGGGATGAATCTGGACCCGGCATCATGGGATGGAGAATATCTTCTTGACCAAAAGGGGGATGCAAAATGAGACGAAATAGTTTCAGTGGCTGAGAGATTTCAAATGGAGTCGAGAGGTCACTCTGGTGGACATTCTTATGCACCATATAGATAACAACTCTTAGGTTTTAATGTATTGGAATAGCTAGAAGTAAATACCTGAAACTCAAACTCCAACCCAGTAGTCTGGACTCCTGAAGATGATTGTATAACAATGTAAATTACAAGGGGTGACAGTGTGATTGTGAAAATCTTGTGGATCACACTCCCTTTATCTAGTGTATGGATGGATGAGTAGAAAAATAGGGACAAAAACTAAATGAAAAATAGGGTGGGATGGGAGGATGATTTGGGTGTTCTTTTTTACCTTTATTTTTTATTCTTATTCTGATTCTTTCTGATGTAAGGAAAATGTTCAGAAATAGATTGTGGTGATGAATGCATAACTATATGATCATACTGTGAACAGTTGATTATACACCATGGATGATTGTATGGTATGTGAATATATCTCAATAAAACTGAATTTAATGAAAAAAAATACATGTCTACCTGGATATCCACAGACAAGACTGCTGTGCACGGTTGTGCAGGTTTTGTGCTATACAATTCTCAGAGTGAGGCGTCCATAGACAAAGACTACCATATTAATAGTGCCTCCTGGATTTGAACAACACAGACACCTTGTCCACAGGAAAAAAAAAAACAGACTGAAAATAAACTTATCAGGTCCTCCCATCAAAAATAATTTTATCTTGATGAATTTCATTTACATTCAACTGATAGCATTGTCTTTTTCCTATCACCCAGCTTTGAAGTTTGAATGTCTTTTTTCACCACTCCTTTTGTGCTCTATATTCAATCAGCCAAGTAGATTTTTATCAGGTGTCTATCAGATCCAACCTCTGTTTTACTTTCCCACTGATAGAAACCTGGCCTTTCCCTCATTGTTTGAAATTATAGAATTGCATGTTTTGAAGCATTAATGGATTGTACAGATCCAAGCCCCAAATCACTCATTTTACAGACGAGGTGACCAAAGTTAAAAAAAAAATTAATGACTTGCTGAAAGTTGCATATATAATTAGTTTAGTGACAAAAATGCGATTAGAATAGTAATCTTCTAGGTCTCCTAACATCCAATCCTTTTGCTATAAAATGATTGCACCTATTTTCACTTGGCTACACAATCTATGTCCTATCTATTCAATGCAATACCAATCAAAATTAAAATTCTAGTTGAATTGTTTGAGAACTTGTTCTAAAATTTATACTGATAAACAAATGTCTATGAATAGCTAAGTCAACCTTGCTTAGCTTCAAGAATAATAGACCAATGGAACAAAATGTGGAAATAAATCAATGGAGAAAAAAGGAAGATTAATTCACACCTAGTGTTGGAATAACTGGCTTACCATATGGAGAAAAATATAATTAGGACACTAACTCCACGTACAAAGGCACACTCTAATTGGATTAAAGATGTAAATGTCAATGGAAAAACTAAAATGTTAATAAAAGAAAATATAGGAGAATACCTTTGTGACCTATAGACAGGGAAGGACAAAACTTGAAAAGCACAAAGCATAAAGCAAAAGGTTGATAAATTTGATCACATAAAAATTAAGGAGTTCTGTTCGACAAAGGACATCATTGTCAAAATAAATAGGTGATGGAATTTTGAGATGTGAAAAGATTTTTAAAATTTCCAAAACAAATAAGGAATTAAGATCTAAAACACACAAGAACATTCTACAAATGAACAAGAAACAGGTAGCAAAGCCAATAGAAAATTGGGTAAAGAATATGAACAGGCAATTCACAGAATATACTCAAAAAGCTAACAAGCACATGACAAGATTTTCAAAATCACCAATAATCATAGATATGCATAATAATACAACAGAGATATCTTTTTACACATACTAGTTTGGCAAAAAAAATTAGAAAACTATAAAATGTCAAATGTTGACAGGTGGTGATAGAAGGACAAAGGATCTGTTGGTGGGAGTGCAGACTGTTGCAGCCATTATACAAAGCAACTGACCTCTACTGGGTCACATTACAGATATGCATATCCTGACCCAGCCGTGTCACTCATAAGACTATATCCCAAAGATTCTTGCAAAGGCCAATAAGAGGACATGGACAAAACATTCACTGCAGCATTGTTTATGGTTAATGGAAGATGAAGGCAACCTGAGGATTCATCATCTGAAAAGTGGATAGGAAAAATGTTGTGGATACAAAACATGAAGTTCCAATGCAGCAATTAGAAGCAATGGATTAAATTTGGCCACGGCAACTTGAATAGATCTTAAAAACAGAGTGCTGAGTATAACAGTAAGGCACAGATTGAGATACCATATATAAAATAATACCATTTTCATAAATTAAAAACATGCATTAAAGAAACTATGCATACTTGACAAGAACACAAATGAGAAAAACACCGTGTTCTAGTTTGCTAATGCTGCCAGAATGCAAAACACCAGAGATGGACTGGCTTTTATAAAAGGGGGTTTATTTGGTTACACAGTTACAGTCTTAAGGTCATAAAGTGTCCAAGGTAACACATCAGCAATCGAGTGCCTTCACTGGAGGATGGCCAATGGTGTCTGGAAAACCTCTGTTAGCTGGGAAGGCACGTGACGGGGGTCTGCTCCAAAGTTCTGGTTTCAAAATGGCTTTCTCCCAGGACGCTCCTCTCTAGGCTACAGTTCCTCAAAAATGTCACTCTTAGTTGCACTTGGTATATTTGTCCTCTCTCAGCTTCTCCGGAGCAAGAGTCTGCTTTCAACGGCTGTCTCCAAACTGTCTCTCATCTGCAGCTCCTGTGCTTTCTTCAAAGTGTCCCTCTTGGCTGTAGCTCCTCTTCAAAAGTTCACTCTCAGCTGCACTGAGTTCCTTCTGTTTGTCAGCTCATTTATATGGCTCCAGTGATTGAATTTACACCCACCCTGAATGGGTGGGGTTACACCTCCATGGAAATTATCCAATCAGAGTCATCACCCACAGCTGAGTGGGGTGCATCTCCACAGAAACACTCAAAGAATTACAATCTAATCAACACTGAGAACGTCTGCCCACACAAGATTACATCAAAGATAATGGCGTTTGGGGGGACATAATACATTCAAACTGGCACACATCGTTAATCTGATTTTAAAAAAAAATCTACAAAATACCAACAGCAATCACACTTGATAAAATTTATGGAAGAGACAGCCGGCTGTCCAGCAAAATCCATTTCCTCTTCTTTGGGGCACATAGTTAGATTACATATCCCACTTCCCATACAGCTAGACGCAAACATATAACTGAATTTTAGCCAGTAGACTATGAGGGAAAGTTCTGTACACCACTTCTAACCTTCCCACAGTATGCAATTCTCCATGTTCTTCTTTCCAACTGGA
Source organism: Choloepus didactylus (assembly GCF_015220235.1). NCBI lineage: Eukaryota > Metazoa > Chordata > Mammalia > Pilosa > Megalonychidae > Choloepus > Choloepus didactylus. Next base: position 137,124,359 of record NC_051334.1, read on the forward strand.
TATGGTGACCTGCAAAGAGACTTTGGAAGCCACATGTAAGGGGAAATAGCAGAACTGCCATCATCTTGGTTCCTGGAATAACTGTACAGAGCAGAGCCCCCAAACCTCGACCAATATAAAAACCCTATGGAATTACATATGAGTAATAAAAGTCTATTATTTTGAGCAATTACATGTGTACATATATATGTTGCACCGGTCCAACCTACCTAATGCAAAATTTTAATAGTATCTCCCCTCAAAATAAGGAAGAACACATGGATCCTACCTATTTCCGCTTCTATTCAATATTTTCTTGGACAATGCAGTATGATGAGAAAAACAAACAAGAGAATAATTTACAAGGAAGATATAACACTCTATTGTTAAATAATATGATTATCTACATAGGAAACTGCAGTGATTAATTTCATGTGTCAACTTGGCTAGGTTATGGTATCCAATTCTTTGGTCAAGCAAGCATTGGCCTGATTGCTACTATAAGAGCATTTTATAGACAAATTTGCATGTCTAATCAGTCAATTGCATCTATGGCTGCTTGCATCTACAATCAACAAAAAAGATTGCCCTCACCAATGTTGGGGGATTCCTCATTCAATCAGTTGGAGCACTTAAAGGCATTACTGAGGATTCCAGAAGTCAGAAAGAAGAATTTCTGCCTCTATTTCAGCCAGCCACCTTCCCCTGGGGAATCCAAAGTCACCTTTACTGGAATTTCCAGCTTGTGGCTTACCCTACAGAGTTCAGACTTGCTCGACTTCAGAATCATCTTAATACAGGTTTCCAGTCTGTGGCCTGCCCTGCAGAATTCAGACTTTAAGCTCCAGAGTCTGTGAGCCAATTCATATAATAAATATAGGTATAAACATATCCTGTCAGATAGGTTTCTCTGGAGAACACTAACACAAAAATCTAAGAGAATCTACAGATAAACTATTAATAAGATTTCTAGATACAAGTTCAGAATGCAAACATCTATAGAATTCCTATACATCAGTATTGAAATAGAACATATAATGGGGAAAAATATTATTCAATGAAACTGTAAGAAACCTAGGGAAAAAATATTTTAAAAGAGCATTATTGAAAATATAAAAGGACATATAAAGGGAAATATAAATATATAAATATAAATATATAAATAATATATATTATATTATATTATATCATATATGTATAAATATAATATATTTATATGTAATAATATATAATATATATGTAATAATATATAATATATATTATTATATATAATAATATATATTTATATAAATATAATAAATATATATTATGAATATATATAAATATAAAATATAGAAGGAAATATAAAGAGAGATATACAGTATTTACAATGTGGAACAGGCAATTTCATAAAGAGTTCTACTCTACCCAAATTGATGTATACATTCAATGCACAAGTTCAATCAAATTTTCAATGGACATGAAAAAATAGCCATGAAAATTCTATAGCAGAAAAAATGTGACTTCCCCTCCTGAAAGGTACCAAAACTTACTTAAAATCTAGAGAATATCAGTACAGATATTAACAAATAAGGCAAAGGAACAGAATAGAGAACTAAACACAGATCCACAAAAATATAGAAAATTAACTATGACAAACTATTAAAACTTGAGTATGTCAGAGTGTAAAAATCATTTCCAGGTGGCTTGAAAGCCAAAATAAGAACAAACCTTTGGAAGTTTTAGGATAACTTATGTAAGAATATCTTTATCATTTCAGGGTAGAGAATGATAATTTAAACCAGTCACAAAATATAAAAATTATTTTTTTCAAAAAAGATGGAAGGCTGGTAAGTTTGAATAGATTAAAATTTAAAACCATTTTTAAAAATATGCACCATTTAAAATCTGGGATGATAAGCAACATGCTGGGAAGCAACATTTTTAATGCCCACAACCAAGGGAAGATTAAAATTCAGAATTTGTGTGGAGCTTTTACAATACAGTAAGAAAAATAATTGTCCCAATTAAAAATGGGCAGAGAAGAATTTCCAGTACTGGCCACGATGGAGGAAGACCAGTATAGCACTGAAATATATATCTGAATGTAGATAAAAGGCAAAATGCTAGGTTATGTAAATAGCAATGGAATAAAAAAGAAAGAAAATCCATGAAAATGCACTGCACAAATTTATCTCTAAGTTAACCATGGATTATAGTTAGTAGTACAATTATAAAAATGTGCTTTCATCAGTTGTAACAAATGTTCTACACTAATGCAAGGTGTTGGTGGTGGGGTGGTACATGGGAATCCTGTATTTTATGCATGATTGTTCTATAAATCCACTTCTCTTCTTCACTCAAGAAGAAAAAGAAAACCTTAATAGTCCCATATATATTAAAGAAACATTGTTTGTAAAGACTCTTCCAACAAAGAAAACTCCAAGCCCATATATTGTCACTGGTGCATTCTGGCAAACTTTTAAGATAAAATTACAGCAATTCTATAAAATCTCTTACAGAAAATATAATTGAAGACAACCCTTCACAACTCATTTGATGAGGCCAGCACTTCCCTGATACCAAAACCAGAGACACACATTACAAGAAAAACAAAGAAAAACAAGAAAAGAAAACCATAGACCAATATCCCTGATGAAGATAGACACCTAAATCCTCAATAAAATATCAGCAAATTGAATTCAATCACATATAAAATGGATAACAAATCATGACTGAGTGGGTTATTCCAGGAATGAAATGCTGGCACAACATTTGAAAAATTCAGGTCATTCACTAGATTAACAGACTAAAGAAAAAAAATCACATGATCATCTCAGTAGATGCAGAAAACCCATTTGACAAAATCAAATATTCACTTATGATTAAAAAAACTCTTAGCAACTAAGAATAGAAGATATTTTCAATAATCTGATAAAGAAAATCTACAAAAAAACACTACAGCTTTCATGATACTTAATGGTGAGAGACTGAATGCTTTCCCCATAAAATCAGGACCAAGTCAAGGATATCTGCTCTTGCCAATCCTATTTAACATCCAACTGACATTCCTAGCCAGTGCAAAAAGGCAAGAAAAAGGCATTCATATTTGAAAAGGAATAAAGAAAAAGTCTCTATTCACAGATGACATAACTGTATAGAAAGAAAATCTCAAGAAATCTACAAAATAGTTCATAGAACTAATAAGGGAGTATAGTAAGTTTCAGAATACTAAGTGGTCAATATATAAAATTCAATTGTATTTCTACATATTAGCAATGAAAAATTTGATTCAAAAAAATTTAAGCACCATTTAAATTAACACCAATACATGAAATACTGAGAAATAAGTTTAACAAGATATGTGCAATATCTTTATGCTAACATCTACAGAACACTGATGAAAGAAATCAAAGTCCTAAATAAATGGAGTGATATAACATATCTATGGATTGAAATACTCCATATTGTTAAAATGTAAATTATAGCCAAATTGTTCTATGAATTCAACACAATCCCAATCTAATTCCCAGTAGGCTTTTTTGTAGGTATCCATAAGCTGATTCTACATATATGGAAAGGCCAAAGGAACTAGAATACTGAAAACAATTTTGAAAAAGAAGAACAAAGTTGGAGGAGAGATGCTGCTTGATTTCAAGAGTTACTGTAAAACTTCTGTCATCAAGAAACTGAATTAGCATAAGGATGGTCACATAGGTCAATGAAATAGAACAGAATGTACAGAAATAAAACCCACACATATATGTTCAATTTATTTTTAATAGCTTGGTTGAGATATAATTATGACAGAATAAACTGCATATATTTAAAGTGTACAATTTGATAAGATTTGATCTATGTATTCAACTGTGAAACCAACACAACAATAATGAACATATTCATTAACAAAAAAGTTTCCTTGTTCCCCCTTATTGTTCCTACTTCTCCCCATTTCCAATTCTGTCCCCAGGCAGCAACTAATCTACTTTCTCTGTTACAATAGATTAATTTTCTTTTCCTAGAAATTTATATTAATGGAATCATACAGTAAATATTCTTTATTGATCTGTTTTTCTCACACAATAAATATTTTGAGATCCATCCATGACAATGTGTTTATTGTTCATTCCTTGACATTGCTAAGAATTCCATTGTGCGGCTATACATAATTCATAATTTGAGTTGTTTTAGTTTGGGGCCACTACAAATAAAGCTGACATAAACATTTGTGTGTAAGTCCCTGTAAGGACATGTTTCCATTCCTCTTGAGTAAATACACTGGAGTAGAATGACTGAGCCCTATGATAGGAATATACTTAACTTTTAACAGTATTGGAGAGTTCAAGTTGCTCAATATCTTTGCTAACACTTGGTATGGTAGTCTTTTGAATTTTAGATATTTTAATATGGTCAATTGTGATTTTTTTTGTCTTTGTTGCATCAACATACAATTCAAATTTTTCTATTTTAACCACTCTTAAGTTACAATTCAGTAGTACTAATTACACTCACAATATTGTGCTACTATGACCAATATCCATTACCCCAACTTTTTCATCACTTCAAACAGAAACTCTGCACCCATCAGACAATAACTCTCTCCCCTCCATCCATTCACCTACCCACCCCAGCCCCTGGTAGCCTATAATCCACTATCTGTTGCTATGTACTTTCCTTCTACTTATTTCTTACACGCGAGATCATAAAATAGTTTCTTTTTGTGTCTGAATTTTCTTTTAAAATTTAACATTCATTGATTTGTTCTCTAGAATCAATCATCATCCAGAGTTTTCAGAAAGTTGATCTGCCCTTTTAATTGCTCTTTCTAAGGTGAAGCATTCACCAGTATGTCTTACTCTGCCATCTTGATAACATCACTCCCCTGTGGACAATTGTTTTTTGACAAACATTGAAAAGTAATTCAATGGAGAAAGGACCATCCAGAACAATTTGTTATCCATATACAAAAAACAATTACCTTGCATATCTCACAACCTATAAAAATGAACTCAAATGGGACCACAGCCCTAAGTATAAATCCTTAAGCCGTAAAATTTCTAATAGAAAACTTTGGAGAACATCTTTTTGATCTTGGCTTAGGCAAAGTTTTCTTACCTGTGATACCAAAACCGCAATCTATAAGAGAAAATATTGACAATTTGAACATCAAAAATAAAAATTTCTTCTTATAGAATGACACTGTTAACATAATGAGAAGAAGAGTCACAGACAAGGAGAAAATATATGCAAATTGCATTTCTGATAAAGGATTTGTGTTAATATTATTTTACCAATAATAAGGAAACAAATGGCCTAATAAAAGCAGATAAGAGAGAGGCGGGGCAAGATGGCAGACTGGTGAGCTGTATGTTTTAGTTACTCCTCCAGGAAAGTAGGTAGAAAGCCAGGAACTGTGTGGACTGGACACCACAGAGCAACCTGACTTTGGGCATACTTCATACAACACTCATGAAAACGTGGAACTGCTGAGATCAGCGAAATCTGTAAGTTTTTGCGGCCAGGGGACCCGCGCCCCTCCCTGCCAGGCTCAGTCCCGTGGGAGGAGGGGCTGTCAGCTCCGGGAAGGAGAAGGGAGAACTGCAGTGGCAGCCCTTATCGGAATCTCATTCTATGGATCCAAACTCCAACCATAGATAGACTGAGACCAGACACCAGAGAATCTGAGAGCAGCCAGCCCAGCAGAGAGGAGACAGGCATAGAGAAAAAAAACAACACGAAAAACTCCAAAATAAAAGCGGAGGATTTTTGGAGTTCTGGTGAACATAGAAAGGGGAAGGGCCCTGAGGCGCATATGCAAATCCCGAAGAAAAGCTGATCTCTCTGCCCTGTGGACTTTTCCTTAATGGCCCTGGTTGCTTTGTCTCTTAGCATTTCAATAACCCATTAGATCTCTGAGGAGGGCCCGTTTTTTTTTTTTTTTTAATCCTTTTTTCTTTTTCTAAAACAATTACTCTAAGAAGCCCAATACAGAAAGCTTCAAAGACTTGCAATTTGGGCAGGTCAAGTCAAGAGCAGAACTAGGATAGCTCTGAGACAAAACGCAATAATCCAGTGGCTGAGAAAATTCACTAAACACCACAACTTCCCAAGAAAAGGGGGGTGTCCGCTCACAGCCATCATCCTGGTCGACAGGAAACACTCCTGCCCATCGCCAGCCCCATAGCCCAGAACTGCCCCAGACAACCCAGTGTGATGGAAGTGCTTCAAATAACAGGCACACACCACAAAACTGGGCGTGGACATTAGCCTTCCCTGCAACCTCAGCTGATTGTCCCAGAGTTGGGAAGGTGGAGCAGTGTGAATTAACAAAGCCCCATTCAGCCATCATTTCAGCACACTGGGAGCCTCCCTACACAGCCCAGCAGCCCAGAACTGCCCTGGGGGGATGGCACTCACCTGTGACATAGCACAGTCATCCCTCAACAGAGGACCCGGGGTGCACGGCCTGGAAGAGGGGCCCACTTGCAAGTCTCAGGAGCCATACGCCAATACCAAGGACTTGTGGGTCAGTGGCAGAGACAAACTGTGGCAGGACTGAACTGAAGGATTAGACTATTGCAGCAGCTTTAAAACTCTAGGATCACCAGGGAGATTTGATTGTTAGAGCCACCACCCCCTCCCTGACTGCCCAGAAACACGCCCCATATACAGGGCAGGCAACACCAACTACACACGCAAGCTTGGTACACCAATTGGACCCCACAAGACTCACTCCCCCACTCACCAAAAAGGCTAAGCAGGGGAGAACTGGCTTGTGGAGAACAGGTGGCTCGTGGACGCCACCTGCTGGTTAGTTAGAGAAAGTGTACTCCACGAAGCGGTAGATCTGATAAATTAGAGATAAGGATTTCAATTGGTCTACAAATCCTAAAAGAACCCTATCAAGTTCAGCAAATGCCACGAGGCCAAAAACAACAGAAAATTATAAAGCATATGAAAAAACCAGACGATATGGATAACCCAAGCCCAAGCACCCAAATCAAAAGACCAGAAGAGACACAGCACCTAGAGCAGCTACTCAAAGAACTAAAGATGAACAATGAGACCATAGTACGGGAGACAAAGGAAATCAAGAAGACCCTAGAAGAGCATGAAGAAGACATTGCAAGACTAAATAAAAAAATGGATGATCTTATGGAAATTAAAGAAACTGTTGACCAAATTAAAAAGATTCTGGACACTCATAGTACAAGACTAGAGGAAGTTGAACAACGAATCAGTGACCTCGAAGATGACAGAATGGAAAATGAAAGCATAAAGAAAGAATGGGGAAAAAAATTGAAAAAATCGAAATGGACCTCAGGGATATGAAAGATAATATGAAACGTCCAAATATAAGACTCATTGGTGTCCCAGAAGGGGAAGAAAAGGGTAAAGGTCTAGGAAGAGTATTCAAAGAAATTGTTGGGGAAAACTTCCCAAATCTTCTAAACAACATAAATACACAAATCATAAATGCTCAGCGAACCCCAAATAGAATAAATCCAAATAAACCCACTCTGAGACATATACTGATCACATTGTCAAACACAGAAGAGAAGGAGCAAGTTCTGAAAGCAGCAAGAGAAAAGCAATTCACCACATACAAAGGAAACAGCATAAGACTAAGTAGTGACTACTCAGCAGCCACCATGGACGCAAGAAGGCAGTGGCACGATATATTTAAAATTCTGAGTGAGAAAAATTTCCAGCCAAGAATACTTTATCCAGCAAAGCTCTCCTTCAAATTTGAGGGAGAGCTTAAATTTTTCACAGACAAACAAATGCTGAGAGAATTTGCTAACAAGAGACCTGCCCTACTGGAGATACTCAAGGGAGCCCTACAGACAGAGAAACAAAGAAAGGACAGAGAGACTTGGAGAAAGGTTCAGTACTAAAGAGATTCGGTATGGGTACAATAAAGGATATTAATAGACAGAGGGGAAAAATATGACAAACATAAACCAAAGGATAAGATGGCTGATTCAAGAAATGCCTTCACGGTTATAACGTTGAATGTAAATGGATTAAACTCCCCAATTAAAAGATATAGATTCGCAGAATGGATCAAAAAAAATGAACCATCAATATGTTGCATACAAGAGACTCATCTTAGACACAGGGACACAAAGAAACTGAAAGTGAAAGGATGGAAAAAATATTTCATGCAAGCTACAGCCAAAAGAAAGCAGGTGTAGCAATATTAATCTCAGATAAAATAGACTTCAAATGCAGGGATGTTTTGAGAGACAAAGAAGGCCACTACATACTAATAAAAGGGGCAATTCAACAAGAAGAAATAACAATCGTAAATGTCTATGCACCCAATCAAGGTGCCACAAAATACATGAGAGAAACACTGGCAAAACTAAAGGAAGCAATTGATGTTTCCACAATAATTGTGGGAGACTTCAACACATCACTCTCTCCTATAGATAGATCAACCAGACAGAAGACCAATAAGGAAATTGAAAACCTAAACAATCTGATAAATGAATTAGATTTAACAGACATATACAGGATATTACATCCCAAATCACCAGGATACACATACTTTTCTAGTGCTCATGGAACTTTCTCCAGAATAGATCATATGCTGGGACATAAAACAAGCCTCAATAAATTTAAAAAGATTGAAATTATTCAAAGCACATTCTCTGACCACAATGGAATACAATTAGAAGTCAATAACCATCAGAGACTTAGAAAATTCACAAATACCTGGAGGTTAAACAACACACTCCTAAACAATCAGTGGGTTAAAGAAGAAATAGCAAGAGAAATTGCTAAATATATAGAGACGAATGAAAATGAGAACACAACATACCAAAACCTATGGGATGCAGCAAAAGCAGTGCTAAGGGGGAAATTTATAGCACTAAACGCATATATTAAAAAGGAAGAAAGAGCCAAAATCAAAGAACTAATGGATCAACTGAAGAAGCTAGAAAATGAACAGCAAACCAATCCTAAACCAAGTACAAGAAAAGAAATAACAAGGATTAAAGCAGAAATAAATGACATAGAGAACAAAAAAACAATAGAGAGGATAAATATCACCAAAAGTTGGTTCTTTGAGAAGATCAACAAGATTGACAAGCCCCTAGCTAGACTGACAAAATCAAAAAGAGAGAAGACCCATATAAACAAAATAATGAATGAAAAAGGTGACATAACTGCAGATCCTGAAGAAATTAAAAAAAATTATAAGAGGATACTATGAACAACTGTATGGCAACAAACTGGATAATGTAGAGGAAATGGACAATTTCCTGGAAACATATGAACAACCTAGACTGACCAGAGAAGAAATACAAGACCTCAACCAACCCATCACAAGCAAAGAGATCCAATCAGTCATCAAAAATCTTCCCACAAATAAATGCCCAGGGCCAGATGGCTTCACAGGGGAATTCTACCAAACTTTCCAGAAAGAACTGACACCAATCTTACTCAAACTCTTTCAAAACACTGAAGAAAATGGAACACTACCTAACTCATTTTATGAAGCTAACATCAATCTAATACCAAAACCAGGCAAAGATGCTACAAAAAAGGAAAACTACCGGCCAATCTCCCTAATGAATATAGATGCAAAAATCCTCAACAAAATACTTGCAAATCGAATCCAAAGACACATTAAAAAAATCATACACCAAGACCAAGTGGGGTTTATTCCGGGCATGCAAGGATGGTTCAACATAAGAAAATCAATCAATGTATTACAACACATTAACAAGTCAAAAGGGAAAAATCAATTGATCATCTCAATAGATGCTGAAAAAGCATTTGACAAAATCCAACATCCCTTTTTGATAAAAACACTTCAAAAGGTAGGAATTGAAGGAAACTTCCTCAACATGATAAAGAGCATATATGAAAAACCCACAGCCAGCATAGTACTCAATGGTGAGAGCCTGAAAGCCTTCCCTCTAAGATCAGGAACAAGACAAGGATGCCCGCTGTCACCACTGTTATTCAACATTGTGCTGGAAGTGCTAGCCAGGGCAATCCGGCAAGACAAAGAAATAAAAGGCATCCAAATTGGAAAAGAAGAAGTAAAACTGTCATTGTTTGCAGATGATATGATCTTATATCTAGAAAACCGAGAAATCGACGATACAGCTACTAGAGCTAATAAACAAATTTAGCAAAGTAGCGGGATACAAGGTTAATGCACATAAGTCAGTAATGTTTCTATATGCTAGAAATGAACAAACTGAAGAGACACTCAAGAAAAAGATACCATTTTCAATAGCAACTAAAAAAATCAAGTACCTAGGAATAAACTTAACCAAAGATGTAAAAGACCTATACAAAGAAAACTACATAACTCTACTAAAAGAAATAGAAGGGGACCTTAAAAGATGGAAAAATATTCCATGTTCATGGATAGGAAGACTAAATGTCATTAAGATGTCAATTCTACCCAAACTCATCTACAGATTCAATGCAATCCCAATCAAAATTCCAACAACCTACTTTGCAGACTTGGAAAAGCTAGTTATCAAATTTATTTGGAAAGGGAAGATGCCTCGAATTGCTAAAGACACTCTACAAAAGAAAAACGAAGTGGGAGGACTTACACTCCCTGACTTTGAAGCTTATTATAAAGCCACAGTTGCCAAAACAGCATGGTACTGGCACAAAGATAGACATATAGATCAATGGAATTGAATTGAGAATTCAGAGATAGACCCTCAGATCTATGGCCGACTGATCTTTGATAAGGCCCCCAAAGTCACTGAACTGAGCCATAATGGTCTTTTCAACAAATGGGGCTGGGAGAGTTGGATATCCATATCCAAAAGAATGAAAGAGGACCCCTACCTCACCCCCTACACAAAAATTAACTCAAAATGGACCAAAGATCTCAATATAAAAGAAAGTACCATAAAACTCCTAGAAGATAATGTAGGAAAACATCTTCAAGACCTTGTATTAGGCGGCCACTTCCTAGACTTTACACCCAAAGCACAAGCAACAAAAGAGAAAATAGATAAATGGGAACTCCTCAAGCTTAGAAGTTTCTGCACCTCAAAGGAATTTCTCAAAAAGGTAAAGAGGCAGCCAACTCAATGGGAAAAAATTTTTGGAAACCATGTATCTGACAAAAGACTGATATCTTGCATATATAAAGAAATCCTACAACTCAATGACAATAGTACAGTCGGCCCAATTATAAAATGGGCAAAAGATATGAAAAGACAGTTCTCTGAAGAGGAAATACAAATGGCCAAGAAACACATGAAAAAATGTTCAGCTTCACTAGCTACTAGAAAGATGCAAATTAAGACCACAATGAGATACCATCTAACACCGGTTAGAATGGCTGCCATTAAACAAACAGGAAACTACAAATGCTGGAGGGGATGTGGAGAAATTGGGACTCTTATTCACTGTTGGTGGGACTGTATAATGGTTCAGCCACTCTGGAAGTCAGTCTGGCAGTTCCTTAGAAAACTAGATATAGAGTTACCATTCGATCCAGCAATTGCACTTCTCGGTATATACCCGGAAGATCGGAAAGCAGTGACACGAACAGATATCTGCACGCCAATGTTCATAGCAGCATTATTCACAATTGCCAAGAGATGGAAACAACCCACATGTCCTTCAACAGATGAGTGGATAAATAAAATGTGGTATATACACATGATGGAATACTAAGCGGCAATAAGAAGGAACGATCTCGTGAAACATATGACAACATGGATGAACCTTGAAGACATAATGCTGAGCGAAATAAGCCAGGCACAAAAAGAGAAATATTATATGCTACCACTAATGTGAACTTTGAAAAATGTAAAACAAATGGCTTATAATGTAGAATGTAGGGGAACTAGCAATAGAGAGCAATTAAGGAAGGGGGAACAATAATCCAAGAAGGACAGATAAGCTATTTAACGTTCTGGGGAGGCCCAGGAATGACTATGGTCTGTTAATTTCTGATGCATATAGTAGGAGCAAGTTCACAGAAATGTTGCTATATTAGGTAACTTTCTTGGGGTAAAGTAGGAACATGTTGGAAGTTAAGCAGTTATCTTAGGTTAGTTGTCTTTTTCTTACTCCCTTGTTATGGTCTCTTTAAAATGTTCTTTTATTGTATGTTTGTTTTCTTTTTAACTTTTTTTTCATACAGTTGATTTAAAAAAGAAGGGAAAGTTAAAAAAAAAAAAAAAAAAAGAAAAACAAGGAAAAAAAAAAAGATGTAGTGCCCCCTTGAGGAGCCTGTGGAGAATGCAGGGTTATTCGCCTACCCCACCTCCATGGTTGCTAACATGACCACAGACATAGGGGACTGGTGGTTTGATGGGTTGAGCCCTCTACCACAGGTTTTACCCTTGGGAAAATGGTTGCTACAAAGGAGAGGCTAGGCCTCCCTATGGTTGTGCCTAAGAGCCTCCTCCCGAATGCCTCTTTGTTGCTCAGATGTGGCCCTCTCTCTCTGGCTAAGCCAACTTGAAAGGTGAAATCACTGCCCTCCCCGCTGCATGGGATCAGACACCCAGGGGAGTGAATCTCCCTGGCAACGTGGAATATGACTCCCGGGGAGGAATGTAGACCCGGCATTGTGGGACGGAGAACATCTTCTTGACCAAAAGGGGGATGTGAAAGGAAATGAAATAAGCTTCAGTGGCAGAGAGATTCCAAAAGGAGCCGAGAGGTCACTCTGGTGGGCACTCTTATGCACACTTTAGACAACCCTTTTTAGGTTCTAAAGAATTGGGGTAGCTGGTGGTGGATACATGAAACTATCAAACTACAACCCAGAACCCATGAATCTCGAAGACAGTTGTATAAAAATGTAGCTTATGAGGGGTGACAATGGGATTGGGAAAGCCATAAGGACCACACTCCACTTTGTCTAGTTTATGGATGGATGAGTAGAAAAATAGGGGAAGGAAACAAACAGACAAAGGTACCCAGTGTTCTTTTTTACTTCAATTGCTCTTTTTCACTCTAATTATTATTCTTGTTATTTTTGTGTGTGTGCTAATGAAGGTGTCAGGGATTGATTTGGGTGATGAATGTACCACTATGTAATGGTACTGTAAACAATCGAAAATACGATTTGTTTTGTATGACTGCGTGGTATGTGAATACATCTCAATAAAATGAAGATTAAAAAAAAAAAAAAAAAAGCAGATAAGATTTGAACAGACATTTCACCAAAGAAGATATATGGATTGCAAATACATGCATGAAAAGATGGTCAACGTCATTAGCTATTAGGGAAATGTGAAATAAAACCACAATGAGATACTACTACATATCAATGGCTAACCTCAAAAACAAAATCTAATGCTAATTCTGGCAAGGATGTTGAGCAACATTGCTGGTGGGAATATAAAATTGTACAATCACTCTGGAAAACAGTTTGGCCATTTCTTATAAAATTAAACATACACCCTACTGTATGACCCAGCAATCCCAGTCTTAGGTGTTTAGCCAAAAGAAATGAAGACATATGTCCTCACAAAAACTTGTATGCAAATTTTCATAGCAGTTTTATTCATAATCACCAAAATTTGGAAACAAATATTTAATGGATAAATTTATAAACAAATGGTAGCACGTCCATAAAATGGAATGCCATTCAGCAATGAAAAAGAACAAACTATTGAAACACACAACATGGATGAATCTTAAATGCATTATGCTAAGTCAAAAAAGCTGTACAAGAAAAGTCTACATACTGTATGATTCTATTTATATGACATTTGGGGTAAGACAAAACTATCACGATGGAGAACTTAGTAGTTTCCAGGGGTAGAGAGGTAGAGTGAGTGCAAAAGGGAAGCCTGACATATAACATAATTGCACAACTCGATGCATTTGTCAAAACTCATACAGCTGTATGCCAAAAAGAGGGAATTATACTGTAATACAAAGTTTTTTTTTAGATGTGACTGCTGTAAGAGCTTACAGTCTAGGGACCATTACAGTAAGCATTTCCCTGTTAGGCTGTGCTCTAAGATTCAGTTCTGAGTTTACACATTGTAATTAGTCCATATTGGTGAGGCATTATAGTGTTTGCCTTTGTTTCTGGCGTACTTCGCTCAAAATGCTGTCTACAGGATCCATTCACCTCGTTGAGTGTCTCACAGCTTCATTCCTTCTTGTAACTGCTCAATTTTCTATTGCATGCATACACCACATTTCACCATTCTGTTCATCAGTCAATGTACCCTTAGAAGACCTCCATCCATTGCAAATCGTGAATACTGCCACCATTTACACCAGTGTGTAAATGTCCATTCAAGTCCCTGCTCTGCGATCTTCCAAGTATATACCCTATAGTGAGGTTTCAGGATCTTGTGACATCCACAAACCTAGCTTCTTGTGGAACCACCACACTGTCCTCCAGATAGGCTACACCATTCTACTTCCCCACCAACAGTGAATGCATGCATCTCTCTCCAAGTTCTCTCCAGCACTTGTGTCCCTCTGTTTATTTTTTCCCTGCAATTTTATAGGGATATATTCAAATACCATACAATCATCCACAGTGTACAATCGTTTACAGTATCATCATATAGTTGTGCATTCATCACCACAATTAGCACTTCCATATATTCATTACTCAAAATAAGAATTGAAACAAAAGAATAATAAAAACGACAAAAGGAAAAGTAAAAATAAGTTAAAATATAGCAATAAGGTCAGTCAACACCACTACCAAGAATCCCGTACCCCTACCCTACAGCCCCCTGTCACAGACATTTTGGTATATTGCCTTTGTTACACTTAATGGGAGCATATTCCAATGTTACTGTTAACCCCAGACTCCAGTTGCATTGATTATATTTTTCCCCAATACCATCCCTTTTTCAACACGTTGCAAGGTTAACATTCATTTGTTCTCCCAGATGTAAAAACATTTTTATATTTGTACATTTAGTCATCATCATTGACCATTCCAGGTTTCTCTAAGTTATACCATCCAGTCTTTACTGTCTATCTTTCCTTCTGGTGTCACACATGCCCCCAGCCCTCCTCTTTCAACTTTACTCAGAGACATCACTGGTCAGTGCACCTACAATACTGTGCTACCATCACACAGCACTGCCCTCTCCATTTCTGGATCTACACAATCAATCCTGTCGAACATTCTATAATCCTTCAGCATCAAATGCCTGATCTCCACCATCTATCTCCTGATAACCTGTGTTCTCATCTTTAACACACAAAGTTTGTTCATTAATATTAGTCCATATTAGTGAGACCATACAGTATTTATCCTTTTGTTTCTAGCTAACTTCACTCAACATAACGTCCTCAAGGTTCATCCACATTATTATATGTTCCATGACTTTGTTCTGTCTTACAGCTGTGTAATATTCCATTGTGTATATACCACAATTTGTTTATCTACTCATCCAATATAAAGTTCTAAATAAATAAATAACTTTAAAAAGGGAAAAGTGAGAAATTCACATAAAAAAATCCAAATGACCATAAACCTATAAAAAGATCGTCAGTCTAATATAAAAAAATGCAAATAAAACAACTATGAAATAACATTTCCAACTCATCAAATAGGAAGAAATTAAGAATTCTGTAGAAGATTTTCAGGAAATGGAATTCTTGTACACCAATGGTGGCACTGAAAATTAATACATTTTTAGAGCAATTTGGCAATTCTTTGTAAATTTGATGATACAATAACCTATGACCTAGCAATTCTAGTTTTTTGTATGTATCCTAGAGAAAATCTAGCACATGTACACAAGGAGAAAGGCACAAGAATACTAAGTGCAGCATTATTTGTAACAAGTAAACACTGGAAGTAATTTTTAAGTCTGTCAAAAGGAGAACAGATAAATAAAATTGTGACATAATCATATAACAGTATACAGCATTTACAATTTATGAACAAAGGATGTGTATCAAATAAATAAAATTCATTACAAAATGTTGAGTGGACAAAACACATTGCAAAATAACACATATGGTATGATATTTATATAAATTTTGAAGACAAGTAAAATACTGTATAATTTATATTGATAAATATGTACTTACCAGTAGTTTTTTAAAAAGAAGACATGTAAAGGAATGATAAACAATAAATTTAAGATAGTGGTTATCTCTGAGGAGGACTGGAGAAGAATGAGATCTAACAGGGCAACAAAGAGGTTTTCAACTGTATATTTAATGTTTTATTCCTTGAACATTAAAATACAAAGCAAATTTGGTGAGATGTTAAGAATTGACTTATTTTCTTATTCTGTTTCACAAAAATGAATTAATAGAAAATTAATCATGTAAAGATAAAATCATCTCACATAGCAGCGGTGGTTTAGGTTCAAAGTTTGCTTCTACCATATTCTAACTGTGTGGCTTTAAGAAAGGTATGTAATCTCTTTAAGTTCCAGTTTCCTCCTTGGTCAATTGGGGTTAAAGAATATTTAACGCCTACCTCATAATGTAGTTGTGAGAATTAAATGGGATAATGGCTTCAAAATACTTAGCATATTTTCTGGCACGTAAGTAGTACTAAAATAATGGGAGTTATTATGTCATTTATTACCTATGGGGTGAGATCAATGTAGACATTCTAGAGGAAGTGACACAATTTAAATGGCAAAAGCCTTGAAGAATTAACCAGTTATGCAAAGGATTCAAGCGGTGTTTATGCAAAATGGACAGAGCAGTATGTGACAGAAATGTGAAAGTACATGACTGAGCTTGGGAAGCATCCATGGACAAAGCCAAATATTTAATTTTTGTAGCCTTGATCTCTGAAGATATTTCACCCCCAGCCTTAGGTATATCCTTTACAAACCAAAGCTTAAGTCAAAACACACTTTGGAGATGAGACTGAATGGTTTTGAGATGAGTAGAAAGAATCACGACCAGTGGGAAGCAATCATTTTTCTAGACTTGAACAAATCCCATAGTCAAATGCTAAAAACAGAAGTTGAGGGAAACCTGGTAAACACATCTAAATATGACACCCCTTTCCCTATTTTTCTTTCTCTGTTTTCAATAGTATCTCTGTTCCAGACACACTTTCCAGATGAACCATGGAAAACTAGTCTCTTAAAAGAGTGTTGTTCAAATTATGAACTTTTTGACAGGATTGATATAACTAACCAAATTAGCTTTTGGTTGGGGTTCAGTGGCTGAGAAATGGACTGGATCACTGCCTGGATGGTGGAATTAAGTTAGCAAGCAGTCTGGGAAACTGAAGGCCTGGGTACTAGGTTGTTGTAAGGAGCAAACCAACTTAAAATATTTCTAATTCAGTGCTTTAAACTTGACCATTATGACAGTCAAAAAATGAAAATTGTATAGAAAATGGTTAATGTGGTGGCACCATATAGCTATATCTCACTGATAATATTTTTTCTTATAAGTAATAAAACAGACTCGAATGGGTAAAATAATAAAATAGCAAAAGGCCTGTGGAATAAATCAATTTTCTGTGGCCACTCCACGGGAACATCATAACCAAGCATTCTTGCTTATCATGTTATATTAGCAGCTGTATATCAGTGGGTAAGACCAGTTAATTCAGCCAATTCTTTTCAATACATATGTCCTGAGGGAGTAAAGGAGAACCAAGACTCTAACAGTGATCGTGTATTCAGTACTATGAAGGAAATTGCTGTTAGAGTCAAGGTAACATTATCTCCTTTGTTCATACCTCTGAATAGGTTAAATGTTCAAAGATGTCAGAAATCAGTTTGGAGCAAGGAGGATGGTTACTCAAAAACCAGTAAAGAGCAGAGGAGAATAGTTGTTCAGCTTGATGTAGCAACTCAAATATACCAGCATCCCAAGTGACATAGAGTATGATTTCAAGGCTTGGCTTTCCCTGATTTTTGAATGCCATCATACATTGTTCTAAGTATATTTGTTTGTCAGCCCATGCAAACTTTCGTAAAGCTATTCTTCAGAAAACATAAAATTGAGATTGCTGGTTTTCAACTGGAGAAAAGTTTCAGGAAATGCATAAAAAGAAATAGGTTGAGAAGCAAACTTCACTAAAATACTTTAGGTTCAATAATGTGTTGTGCATTTTCCATTCCTATTATTGAATCTAAAGGCAAGCCATTTAATTATTAACTACAGGTCCCCAGACACCCCAGGTGATCTCCTAAAGAATATGTACCTGTATAATATTATAATTTATACTTCACTGTCTATATCTTCAATGACTTCTCAAGAACTTTGAAAATATATTCACTAATTTTCAAATCTGATTATGAGGTGGCCAGAGGAAAAAAACTGAAACTGAAACAGTTAATAGATTTTTCCAACCTTGCCTTATGGGCTGGCATAAGAGGTAAAAGGAAGTTGAGGGAGCTTCTTTATAGATTTCTCTGGGACATTAGAAGCAGATGGAGAAATCCTTGAGGCCTAGACATTAGGAATTGGAATGTGGGAAAGAATTTAAGAAAGAAAATTCTTCATACTTTTAATTAAACCAACCATATAAATCAGAAGCACAAATAGAGCTGCCAAAAGGAGAATATGCAGTCTTGGGAGGAAGAGGCTCCTTGTTTTACTTTGTTGCCTTACAGAAGACAAGATTAGCTGGTTTGGCAGAAGTGCTGAAAGTTCAGTATTTTTAGTTGACACATGTTTTCCAGAACCACCCCAACAGTAGCTTTTGTGCATAAAATGTTGTCTTGCATTCTTCAGTGACTTAGGCATACTTAAACCAAAGGTGTGAAAAAAAATTCCTTTTGGGATCATGGTCCCATTCCCCTAGTCACAAGCCTTTATCATGCCATTTACATTAATACTGCAGTTGTTTCTGAGAGATAATCATGGGCCTTCTGATTGCAGAAAGAGAACAGGACCATGTGTGTTGTGTTCTAAAATGCCACCTGTCACTAGCTCCTAGGAATGAAGGATGCCCTGAGAAAGGCTCTATACTGCTTGCAGAACAACAACAGGAGCTTTTTTTGACAATCAAGAGCTAAAGCAAATACTCATGTGATATCCAAGACCACTAAGTAAAACTGATCTAATTGTTGCTTCCTGAAAGCTTGCCTTACAATGTTCAAAGTTGAAGTCGCCCTTTTGAATGTAATCCATCTTTTGGTCTGTTACCTCCCTTCCTGCTCTACTAGGGTCTCTGATGTCTTTCTTCACTGATATTCAAGTACTAGATAAAAGCAATTATTCAACAGCAGAGTTCTGAATTTGTGAAGAGCAAGAAATCACACTTCATTATATCTTGCAAATACTCCACTCTGCCCGAAATGAACATAAAGTCCTTGTGCCCAAACCAGAGGTTTGGAGGCTTAAAGGTCACAACACTTTATTGGACTAATTTACTTTATTTCATTTTTAGTTTATTTTTACTACTTTCAGGTTTAATAATAAAACATTATATTTTTGTTGTAAAAATCATTCAAATAATGATTTGAATAATTTGTATCAATTTAGAGAAATAAAAACTTATCCTCCCTTTCCCAACACCTCTCCCCAGAGAAAACTTAACAGTTTGGGACATTGTCTTGCAGAACCCCTATATAAGAATATCTATGTCTTGTCCAAATCTCTCTGTATTTTAAAGGAATAAATGGGATCATAATGTTCTGAAATTTTATTTTTTCACTTCATATGACAAACATTTTCAAAGTCAATACATTTAGATTTATTTCATTTTTAAGTTTTTATAATATTACATTCTGTGGATATGCCATAATATATTTAACCAGCTCTCTTTTGATAGACATATAGGTTGCTTCTCTTGTGTTTGCTATTATAATCACAGCAATGAAATATCTATACATTTTGTTTAAAAATTGCTTTTTCTCTGATTATAATAATAGTATATATTTACTATGGAAAACTTGAAGAATAAAGACAATTATAGATAAGAAAAAATTTTAAACCCAGAATCCCACTACTATAATATAAGCATTGTTGACATTTTGGTGTCTTTTAATGAGGCAAAGGAGTAAGGGGGTAGCTGCTTGTGTTATACTTTTTTTTTTCAGTATATTGGGATAGTACCAGATGTGACAGGCCATGTTAGTAGTCTATCCAATATGCATTCTTTCCTTCTTCCTTACTAAGGAAATCCAATTCTGTACTGTATAGCAATGTTCCAGCTAAGAACCAATGTTTCCTGGTGTCACTTGAAATTAGGGATAACCATGTGACATAATTATGGATGAATGACTTTTAAGGGAAAGTCTACAGGAGGTTCCTGGTAAATTTTTGCTTTCTTGATATAGGCAGCACCAGGTCTTCCTTATTGTTTCCTTTTACTTCTCCAGGCCTGGAGCATATATATGAGGCTTAATTGGAGCAGCCACCTTGTGATCATGAGGTGACAAGCATGAGGACAAAAGCCACAGGCTAAGAATGACAGAATGGAAAGATGGAGCCTGGGACACTGCACAAGCTCTGGACATTCCACCTCCATATTTTTTTGTTACAGGAGAAAAAGAAAACCCTATTTGAATAACAATCTATAGTCAAGGTTCTATTATATACAACTAAACATAATCCCTGATAGTCTGTATATGAAGATTTTTATACTACTTTATTCACTTAACATTGTATTTGTGGGCACTTCCTCATGCCATTAAATATTTCTTAAAAGCATGACTTCTAAGGGCTGCATAATATGTCTTTATGTAGGTACATCATTATTTATTTAACCATTCATTAATTGTTGGGCTTTTAGGTTTTTTCTAATTTAAATATTTATATATAGAGAGAAATAGATTTTATATATGGATAAATATTAATTTTGATTGCATGTTTTTTTCTTAAGATATATTTCTAGGATTAGGATTATGATGTCAAAGAGAAGGATAACTTTCAGTATTTTAATAAGCATTGCTTTTCTGAAAAAATTTTCAAGTTAACTCTCCAACAACAGCAACATATTCAACATTTCAATTTTTTTGTCATCAACAATAGTTAAATAATGGTATTTTATTGTTGCTTTAATTTTTAGTCTTCAATTACTAGTGATATTGAATATTTGATAAGTCCCCACAAATAATATCTTCTTAATACATTATAAAAAATAAGAATTTGTAAACACTTAATAATCACATATTAAAAATGACATGACATCTTTCAGACACTATGTCATTAAAATTTATTACAGGATCTAATGAACCCTTGGTTTCCTTAGATGTTTAATAAGTGATCACTCCAGGAAACTCAGTGATTACAGGCTTTGTTTCAATAGCCTTCAAATTTCACATACACACCTATCTTCCTGGCATATGATATTGGGATATTTCTGCAAAGCAATGATAATGTCATAATTGCAATTAATGTATAATACCTATTATGTGCCAAGCACTGTTCTAAGTGCTTTACATATATTAACACATTTAAGCCTTATAACAATCCCATGAAGTAGGTACTATTATTATCCCCATTTTATAGATGAAGAAACTGAGACACAGAGAGGAAAAGTAACTGGGCTCAGGTTTCACAGTTTAAAAGTGGTATAACTAACTCATGAACTCAGGCAGTGAAGATCCACAGTCCAGGCTGACAATTATTACATGACAATGCCTTATTAATCAATGCTACTGTTTAATTAGTGTAATCAAACAGCTGGTGAGTCTTTTGCAATGTATTTGTCTATAATCATAACTCTGTACTTACTATAGCCCATGGAGGCTGATTTTAATCACATTTTTCCTTCCATGAATTTTCCATGTGAACTTAGGCAAGCCCTTTACTTCTCTGAGTCTCAATTTCAGAACCACATTCTTTCCACCACAACATGTTTAGCCATTTCAGTGGTCTTATGCCTGAAAATTTCTACCTCATTGTAGTCCAATCAACTGTTCTATAATCAGTTATCAAGGATAATTAGAAAACCCCAAATTAATCTGAAGTGATTGATTCTATAGCTACTTGTAGGCATGCCCTAGTCGAACTTCAGACCTCAACCAAACAGCCAGCTCAGGAGAACTAGTCAACCCCTAAAGCTACAGAAATGCCGGTAGAAAGATATAGAAAGAGGGAGATTGAGGGGAGCCAAAGAAGAGAGGACAGCCCAGCTGATGAGGCTGACAAGAAAAGTGACCTCTATGAAGCTGTTTTATGAAGAGAAAAAGAAGATGGTACTCTCACAAGAGCAGCCCTTTCCTCAGCAGAGTGGTCACATTTTACACTCTGGAGCTATTATGGATTTGGCTTTTATACAGTTACACTGATTTTTGTGAGTCACCATATCACATTTATTTCTGTACTCCAAATGAAAGTTCATTAAGTACTGAGAAAACTTCACACAAAAGCATTTTAGTGATTCTAGTGGATAAGGTGACCGGACAATATTTTCAGGTAGTAACTAAATTTTTTCTCAGGGTATTTTTCCCACCTTCTCTTCCCTCCATCCAAGTGGATAGCTGCTTCTGTTCTCACTGTCTTGGGGGAAAGAGGCAGCACAGCAGAAAACAGAATTAGCTTGCAAGTTCAGGGATTCAAAAAGTCTAAGCCCATAGAGGAAGAAATTTCACAGGCATACAGGACCTTTAAAATATAGAGGGAGAAGGATTTTCCTCAGACTAGAAATGGAGTGTTCCATGCTGGAGGGGCAGAGTGAATTTTAAATGTAAGAAGTCTGTGACTCTTGAAGAGACTCAAGGATTTTTACCTCATTTCCCAGTAGTTCAAGCAAGGAAGCAACAAGACCCTAGACAGGAATCACTGAGGTGCTTCTTGGTAGGCAGATCTGTTTGCAGGCTTGGCAAAGATTCCTGAGCCTGAAGAGCAGCAGGAAAGCATCTGTGGACCTCTGACTAGAAGGGGTCATGTAAGCCAGGAGTGTGGACATTTCAGCAGTAATCTATGTAGACTTCTGATTAGTAACTATATATCTGTCCCCTCATCAATGCCACTCACCCCAATCTACTCCTAACAACTCAGCGCCACATAAGATCTCAGAAGAATGACACAGCCTTGGGGAGAAGATCCTAAGAAGTTCTGTGGTTAGTTTCCCCACCACGACCAATTCCCCACCCCCACTGAACTCCACTATTGGGGGCTTAAAGTATGTAATATAGATGTTATAGAAAATAGTTATATTTTTCACAACAGTAATTGAAGTCCAAGATTCATACATGCAATGACAATTTTAAGGGTCAGTTCTCCCAACCCCATTTTTTATTACGAACTGATTCCCCATGAGGTTTTCTGCTCTGACCAAGGGTGTGGGGGAATTCTGACAGAAGGAAGTTTATCTCATACTTATGAAAAGGTAAAAACTTAAATAACTGTCTCATTAACTTCTACCCATAATTCAAATCCACATTCATGGCTATTTTAATCATAAAATTTTAAAAGTCAATTTCAGAATGCTCAATTTATTATCAACTGACTCCACTACAATTTGAAGTTGTGATTCCAGGAAGACCAGTTATTTCAAATTGGAAGAAAATATTACAAAGCCACACCTTTAAGAAATTTTATTAGTGTATGATTCTTTGCTGAACAAGGAAGATGGGAAATGTAGTTGTATTCTGAAAGAATGTATGGAGACCGCCAAGAAAGCAAGTAATTTATGGAAATCAGTCTTAATTGGAAATAGTCTAGTTTTAGAACTATGGTTGTTTCAACAAAAGCATCCACCACATCTCGTTTTGAAAATATATCCTTTCAAAATATAGGAAAAGAATCAAATACTATACTTCTCAATTCTATGATTTACTTGAAAACAGCTTTGCTTAAAAAAAAATTGTGAAACCTGCCAAGAACTGCAAGTAACTTCCTGTACGCACTGTGACGTAGTGGAAAAATCATAGTTTCTGGAGTCAGACAGGCCTGCTTTTGAAGCCTGGCTGCATTCTTAACAAGTTGGGTGACCTTGGGCAAGTAATTTTATCTGCTCTATGATTCATCTGTAAAAATTATTAAATTAAATTAAATGAGAAAACATGTGAAGTGCTTAATAAAAGCTATTCTTCCAGTTCTCAATGGAAAAGTAAAATAGTTACACATGGTAATTCTGATACAAATTAATAAACAAACACTTGCCTTAGTAGATAACAAAGCTTTTTAGATGGGTTTTAAAATATAGAACAGAGAAAAACAAAATAAAGTGATATTTGGCTAATCATAAACTGAAGTGAGATACACTGAAATAAACTCTACTTATTTTACTTCAAATTGCTCCTATAAAGATCTTTTTAGGGTCAGTGGTTGCTGTATGAAATTTTCTATAAGCAAGACATCTAGAAATTCTAATGCTTTAGCAAAATGCCAGGTTTTGTAATGGGAATAAGATAAAAGAAAAAAAAATGAATATCAGAAGTTGTACCCTTTTAGCCTGAAAAAAATATCAGCTCAAGCCCAAATGAAGCAGATGGGGGAACTATTAGTAGAATAAAGACACTAGGGTCCATGGCAAAATTATAAACTAGCCACCCTACTTGAAGACATTTTCCCAGTTGTCTAAGAATCCCATGATGTCCTTTGGCTGCATTAAAATCATTCTGCAAAAAAACAAACATATTCTCTGCTCTAATTCAGTGACATAATCCAGGGGTTGACAAACTATAGTCCATGGGCCAAATTTAGCCAACCACCTGTTTCTTTTGTAAATTAAGTTTTATTAGAACACAGCCCTGCCCATTGAAGTATGTGTTGTTATGGCTGCTTTCATGCTACAATGGCAGAGTTGAGTAGATGCCCCAGAGACCATACGGTGCACAAAGTCTAAAATATTTAATATCTGGTAATTAACAGAAAGTTTGCCAACCCCTGCCCAAACTCTAACAACGCACTTCCAAATAAAATCAAAAGCAGATGTATGTGACCTGTCTGTAGAATATTTTCATTTAAAAATATGACCATGATTACTCCTTCTGTAGATTGCCTGGGAGATGTATTTGAGCAGGGAGAGTGCGCTTTCTGCACACTGCTCATGCTAATTCCCATTCCAAAATAATAGGGTCAGCAATGTGACACCCCACATTGAAAAGTTAACCAAATTGTGAATTTAGAGTGACTGCAAACTTCACATTGTAACAAAGGCATATGGAAGCTAATTTGTAGTCAGATGCCTTTATTTCATTATATTACTTAAACAAACACAAATATGGCCAAAGTCACCTTTAGGGGAGATCTATCAACCTCTTAGGAGATTTGCTCAGAAATAATTTCACTGAAACACATTAACTGTCCAACATTTATTCTAAGGTTTTGAAAACATTGAGAATCATAGCAACACTATCTCATGGAATATTTAGCAATGGGTTGCAGCACTGTTAAGTTTCATGAACCTCCTTCCTCCCTAAGAAGAACTGACTGTCAGCCTGATTCAGTCCATAGCTCATTCTCCTGTATAATGTGGTTTTGAAGGATAAGGAATCAGAGTGAAATAAAATAGTGGCTGAAATAACTGGAAAAAAAGATAGAAGACAGGAATCAGGACAAAATCTCCATTACGGGTATTTGAAGTCTTTAGGGTGGATCCAAACTACAAGTAATTCAAGAGTTATGATTTATTTGTGTCAGTGGGTCTTTGATATAAGAAGCTGGAGTTAGAGGAAGTAAAAAAGATTAGTCTGGCTTCCTTTCTTCGTAGACATGTTTTAAGGTGAAGTTTAAACTAATTTTAGTCTTGATTGTTTAGTTTTATTATGCTTACAACCAAGATAAAGCATTCTTATTTTTTAAATAAATTTCAGGTATTAAAATATATTATCAAATAAAAGTCGGGGGGAGAGGCCCTAGGAGGGCATGGCTTGGAAGACGGACCCACTCGGAAGTCCTATACACCAATACCAAGGACTTGCGGGTCAGTGGCAGACACAAACTGTGGTGAGAATGAACTGAAGGTTTAGACTCTTGCAACAGTTTAAATCTCCAGGAACACCAGGAAGGTTTGATCATTAAAGCCACCCTCCTTCCCTAACTGCTCAGAAACATGCCCCACATTCAGGGTGGGCAGCACCAAATACACACACAAACTTTGTGCACCAATAGGACCCCCACGAGATTCAAACCCCACACACCACAAAGACAAAGTTGGGGAGAACTGGCTTGAGGTGAATAGGGGACTCATGGGTGGCACATACTGTTTAGATAGAGAAAGAGTACGCCACCAACCTGCAGATCTGACAAATTAGAGATAAGTGTTTGAATAAGTCTACATAACCTAAAAGACCCCTATCAGTTAAGCAAATGCCAGGAGGCCAAAAACAGCAGAAAATTTTAAAGTAAATGAAAAAACAAGATGATATGGATAACCCAAACCCAAATACCTAAACCAAAAGATCAGAGGAGGCACAGTACTTCGAGCAATAAATCAAAGAACTAAAGACAAACAACAAGAGCATGGCACAGTATATAATGGATGTGAAGAAGAACCTAGAGGAGGAAAAGGAGGAAACTGGAAGAGTAAAATACATGATCTTATGGAAATAAAAGAAATTGTTGACCAAATTGAAAAGATTCTGGATACTCATAGTACAAGACTAGAGGAAGCGGAACAGCAAATCAGTGACCTCAAAGATGACAGAACAGAAAATGAAAGAAGAAAAGAAAGAATGTGGGAAAAATCAAAGAAATCAAAATAGACTTCTGGGACATGAGAGATAATATAAAATGTAAAAATATAAGAGTCATTGGTATTCCAGAAGGGGAAGAGAAGGGTAAAGGTCAAAGAAGAGTATTCAAAGAAATTGTTGGGGAAAACTTTCCAAACTTTCTACACAACATAAATACACAAATCATAAATGCCCAGGAAACTCCAAATCGAATAAATCCAAATAAACCCACTCCAAGACATGTTCTGATCAGATTGTCAAATACTGAAGAGAAGGAGCAAGTTCTGAAAGCAACAAGAGAAAAGCAATTCACCACTTACAAAGGAAACAGCATAAGACTAAGTAGTGACTACTGAGCAGCCACCATGGAGGTGAGAAGGCAGTGGCATGACATGTTTAAAATTCCGAAACAGAAAAATTGTCAACCAAGCATCCTTTATTCAGCAAATCTCTCCTTCAAATTTGAGGGAGAGCTTAAATTTTTCACAGACAAACAAATGCTGAGAGAATTTGCTAACAAGAGACCTGCCCTACCTGAGATACTAAAGGCAGCCCTACAGACAGAGAAACAAAGAAAGGAGAGAGAGACATGGAAAAAGGTTCAGTACTAATGAGATTCAGGATGGGTACATTAAAGGACATTAAGAGAGAGACGGAAAAAATATACCTGACAAACATAAACCAAAGAATAGGATGGCTGATTCAAGAAATGCCTTCACAGTAATAACATTGAATGTAAAGGTATTAAACTCCCCAATTAAAAGACATAGATTGACAGAATGGATCAAAAAATATGAACCATCAATATGTTGCATACAAGAGACTCATCTTAGACACAGGGACAAAAAGAAATTGAAAGTGAAAGGATGGAAAAAATATTTCATGCAAGCTACAGCCAAAAGAAAGCAGGAGTAGCAATATTAATCTCAGATCAAATAGACTTTAAATGCAAGAATGTTATGAGAGACAAAGAAGGCAACTACATAATAATAAAGGGACAATTCAACAAGAAGAAATAACAATCATAAATGTTTATGCACCAATCAAGTTGCCACAAAATACATGAGACAGATGCTGACAAAACCAAAGGAAGCAATTAATGTTCCCCCAATAACTGTGGGAGACTTCAACACATCACTCTCTCCTACACATAGATCAATCAGACAGAAGATCAATAAGGAAATTGAAAACCTAAACAATCTGATAAATGAATTGGATTTAACAGACCTATATAGAACATTACATCCCAAATCACCAGGATACACATTCTTCTCTAGTGCTCGCAGAACTTTCTCCAGAATAGATCATATGCTGGGACATAAAACAAGCCTCAATAAATTTTAAAAAGTTGAAATTATTCAAAGCACATTCTCTGACCACAGTGGAATACAATTAGAAGTCAATAACCATCAGAGACTTAGAAAATTCAGAAATACCTGGAGGTTAAACAACACACTCCTAAACAATCAGTGGGTAAAGAAGATACAGTAAGAGAAATTGCTAAATATATAGAGACAAATGAAAATGAGAACACAACATATCAAAACCAGTGGGATGCAGCAAAAGTGGTACTGAAGGGGAAATTTATAGCAGTAAACACCCACATTAAAAAGGAAGAAAGAGCTAAAATCAAAGAACTAATGGAGCAACTGAAGAAGCTAGAAAATGAACAACAACCTAATCCAAAATGAAGAAGACAAGAAATAACAAGGATTAAAGAAGAAATAAATGACATAGAGAAGAAAAAAACAATATAGAGGAAAAATAACACCAAAAGTTGGTTCTTTGAGAAGATCAACAAAATTGACAAGCCCTTACCTAGACTAACAAAATCAAAAAGAGAGAAGACCCATATAAGGAGAATAATGAATGAGAAAGGTGACATTACTGTGCATCCCAAAGAAATTTTAAAAATTATAAGAGGATACTATGAACAACTGTATGCCAACAAACTGGATAATGTAGAAGAAATGGACAATTTCCCTGAAACATATGAACAACCTAGACTGACCAGAGAAGAAATAAAAGACCTCAACCAACCAATCACAAGCAAAGAGATACAATCAGTCATCAAAAAACTTCCCACAAATAAATGCCCAGGGCCAGATGGCTTCACAGGGGAATTCTACCAAACTTTCCAAAAAGAACTGACACCAGTCTTACTTAAACTCTTTCAAAACATTAAAGAAAATGGAGTACTACCTAACACACTTTATGACGCTAACATCAATCTAATACCAAAACCAGGCAAAGATGCTACAAAAAAGGAAAACTACCGGCCAATCTCCCTAATGAATATAGATGCAAAATTTCTCAACAAAATACTTTCAAATCGAATCCAAAGACACATTAAAAAAAATCACACACCATGACCAAGTTGGATTCATTCCAGGCATGCAAGGATGGTTCAATATAAGAAAATCAATCAATGTATTACAACACATTAACAAATCAAAAGAGAAAAATCAAATGATCATCTCAATAGATGCTGAAAAAGCATTCGATAAAATCCAACATCCCTTGTTAATAAAAACACTTCAAAAGTTAGGAATTGAAGGAAACTTCCTCAATATGATAAAAAGCATATATGAAAAACCCACAGCCAGCATAGTACTCAGTGGCGAGAGACTGAAACCTTCCCTCTAAAATCAGGAATGAGACAAGGATGCCCGCTGTCACCACTATTATTCAACATTGTGCTAGAGGTGCTAGCCAGGGCAATCCGGCAAGACAAAGAAATAAAAGGCATCCAAATTGGAAAGGAAGAAATAAAACTGTAATTATTTGCAGATGACATGATCTTATATCTGGAAAACCCTGAGAAATCGACAATACAGCTACTAGAGCTGATAAACAAATTTAGCAAAGTAGTGGGATACAAGATTAATGCACATAAGTCAATAATGTCTCTATGCACTAGAAATGAACAAAGTGAAGAGACACTCAAGAAAAAGATACCATTTTCAGTAGCAACTAAAAAAATCAAGTACCTAGGAAGAAACTTAACCAAAGATGTAAAAGACCTATACAAAGAAAACTACATAACTCTACTAAAACAACTAGAAAGGGACCTTAAAAGATGGAAAAATATTCCATGTTCATGGATAGGAAGGCTAAATGTCATTAAGATGTCAATTCTACCCAAACTCATCTACAGATTCAATGCAATCCCAATCAAAATTCCAACAACCTACTTTGCAGACTTGGAAAAGCTAGTTATCAAATTTATTTGGAAAGGGAAGATACTTTGAATTGCTAAAAACACCCTAAAAAAGAAAAACAAAGTGGGAGGACTTACACTCCTTGACTTGGGAGCTTATTATAAAGCCACAGTAGTCAAAATAGCATGGTACTGGCACAATGATAGACATATTGATCAATGGAATTGAATTGAGAATTTGGAGATGGACCACCAGATCTAGGCAGACTGATCTTTTTTGATAAGGCCCCCAAAGCCACTGAACTGGGTCATAACGGTCTTTTCAACAAATGGGGCTGGGAGAGTTGGATATCCATATCCAAAAGAATGAAGGAGGACCCCTACTTCACACCCTACACAAAAATTAACTCAAAGTGGATCAAAGACCTCAATATAAAAGACAGTACCATAAAACTCCTAGAGGATAATGAACAGAAACATCTTCAAGACCTTGTATTAGGAGGTCACTTCCTAGACTTTACACCTAAAGCATAAGCAACAAAAGAAAAAAATAGATAAATGGGAACTCCTCAAACTTAGAAGTTTCTGTACCTCAAAGGAATTTCTCAAAAAGGTGAAGAGGCAGCCAACTCAATGGGAAAAAATTTTTGGAAACCATGTATCTGACAAATGACTGATATCTTGCATATATAAAGAAATCCTACAACTCAGTGACAATAGTAAAGACAGCCCAATTATAAAATGGGCAAAATGTATGAAAAGAGAGTTCTCTGAAAAGAAAATACAAATGGCCAAGAAACACATGAAAAAATGTTCAGCTTCACTAGCTATTAGAGAGATGCAAATTAAGACCACAATGAGATACCATCTCACACCATTAGAATGGCTGCCATTAAACAAACAGGAAACTACAAATGCTGGAGAGGATGTGGAGAAATTGGAACTCTTATTCATTTTTGGTGGGACTGTATAATGGTTCAGCCACTCTGGAAGACAGTCTGGCAGTTCTTTAGAAAACTAGATATAGAGTTAGCCTTCAATCCAGCAATTGCACTTCTCGGTATATACCTGGAAGCTCTGAAAGCAGTGACACGAACAGATATTTGCACACCAATGTTCATAGCCACATTATTCACAATTGCCAAGAGATGGAAACAACCCAAATGACCTTCAACAGATGACTGGATAAATTAAATGTGGTATATACACATGATGGAATACTACGCAGCTGTAAACATATGACAACATGGATGAACCTTGAAGACATAATGCTGAGGGAAATAAGCCGGGCACAAAAAGAGACATATTATATGCTACCACTAATGTGAACATTGAAAAATGTAAAATAAATGGTTTATATTGTAGAATGTAGGGGACCTAGTGATAGAGAGCAACTAATGAAGGTGGAACAATAGCCCAATAAGAACAGATAACGTTCTAGGAATGCCCAGGAATGACTATGGTTTGTTAACTTCTGGTGGGTATGGTAGGAACAAGTTCACAGAAATGTTTCTATGTTATTTTCTTGGGGTACAGTAGGAACATGTTGGAAGTAAAGTAGTTATTTTGCGTTAGTTGTCTTTTTCTTATTCCCTTCTTTTGGTTTGTTTGAAATATTTTTTTACTGTATGTTTTTTTAATACATATAGTTAATAGTTAATTTTTTTTAAAAGTGGGGGGGGAGCTTCTTTTTATAAATGGGATCTAAATAAATGCCAACAAAGTTATATTCTGGGCACTGAGGAAAGGGAAATTTTAAATGGCAATTTAGTATATATTTAGCAACAAAGCAACATATAATGACAGAGCTTCATACATTTAACAGATAGCTCTTCCTCCATTCTAAATCTAGTTCTGCCTTTTGGTTGGTAAAAAAAAAAAAAAAAACTATACTTCTCAGTTTTTCTTTTCTGAGAGAGAAAAAAAACAAAATGAAAGTTATTCCTGGAATAATGTTACAACTTGAAGACTCTAAGGTCTACATTGTTTTACAGGCATATTTTTATCCTTTTGGAGGAAAAGTAGAGGAGGCATTTTACCACTGATCCTGTGGTTATTTGGAAATACGTTTTGAAGCAAGGATATTGGAGCAAGACAATAGGGCAAGTTCAGGGTATCAAGAGTCCCAGTAATTATTTTGGGTCAGTAATTATTTGGGGGAGTTCATTTGATGAGATACCAACAGGTTAACAATGATATAGTGATACATCTATCCCATCCACTGGCTTAGGGTCAGGGAGAACCAGAGTTGTAGGATTTGCCTGTGTCCTTAAAGCTGAGTAGGTTACTTGCAGACATACACTGATGAGAGACCTTGGCCCATACCACCATAAAGGAGGAAATGAAAACTGGAATACTAAAGGCAAGAGTACTGGGATACTACTGAGTACCCCCAGGGTTGTCATTTAAGGTAAATTTCCCCTGGCCCAAAGGTCTTTTAAGAAGGTGCTGTCAACTCTTCATCAGGAATCAGGGGCAGTTTTAATCTATACACAGAAGCAAGAGAAAGCAGAGGATATTTTTTATTAGAAATCAGATCACATTATCCCCCTCCCCCATTCAATGTTTCCTTTTTAAAATAAATTTTTAAAAAATATTAGAGAAGTTGTGGGGTTTACAGAGCAATCATGCATAGAATATATGATTCCCACATACCCTCCTATTATTAACACCTTGCATTGGTATGGAACATTTGTTACACTTGATGGTAATATAATTTTATAATTGTAAAAACTATAGTCCATGATTTAAATTAGGGTTTGCTGTTTGTGTAGTGTAGTTCCATGAATTTTTTAAAGCTTTTTATTCTTTTATCATATATACAATCTAACATTTCCCTTTTAATCACATTCAGATATATATTTCAGTGATGTTAATCGTGCTCACAATGTTGTGCTACCATCACCACCATCCATTACCAAAACATTTCCATCATTTCAAATATGAAACTTGCACATTTTAAGCCTTTTAATTTTGAAATAACTCCAACATATCCTCATCCAGACTCAGCTACCCAGATCCACAAACTTTTATCATTTTGCCACATTTGTCATATCATTCTTTCTCTCTATCCATCAGCTATTTATCTACCTATCATCTATCTATTCCAATCACTTTTAGAATCAAACCCAAAGTCCTAATCACGGGCCAATATGTCCTTTATTCTAACCACTTCTCTGACCTCATGTCCCACTGCTTTGTATGCTCTGCTTCAGCCACACTCTCCTCCTTGACATTTCTAGGACACACCGAACTCATTTTCACCTCAGAATGTTCAGATTTGCTACTCCCTTGGCCTGGAATACTCTTCCCCTTGACCTTCACATAACTCACTCCTCACTTCAGTGATGTCTCTACTCAAACATCACCACCTAAGAGTGACTGTCCCTGACTACCTTATATAAAATTAGTTCCCCTTATCTTGTTTTAATTTTATTTCTAATAATTATCACCATGTAATGATATAATACATATTTATTGATTCATTTATTATCTACCTTTCCTCAACTTGCATGTTCCATGACAACAGGGACCTAGTTTTGTTCACTGCTATCCTTGGGGCTTAGAATGAGGCTTGGCACATAGAGCAAACTCAACTAATATCTATTGAATGAATAAATGACTTGAAACAGAATTTCAATGAAATCGTCTTTTGTATGCATTTTGCTTTTAGACTGTTCTAGACTAAAATATCTCAAACAATTACGCATATGAAATTCAATATTTTAAAGACTTCTGGAAAAGGTAATTCCCTAACTGACCCTGGACATTCCATAATGTAATTCACTTACATGTCAGCCTCATCTTACATGCTGCCATTTAAACTTGGTTCTTCTTTAGTACTAAGTCATAGTGTTGGTATAATGCTGATTGTTAGTCTCAGAATACCCAAACAAAATATTTTGGCAAGGCTGGAGGGAGATTGAAGAGTTTTTTTGTTCAGAAGAATCCCAGAAATAGCAGATGTAATCTTCATTCAGAAAATTAGGCCCAGAGGGATTTTTGATCTATTTAAATAGGCTCACACCTCAATTTACCTTCGTGCTATATTGTTGCACATCCTTGCACCCAAAGCAGCTTTTGCCACTTAGTCAGCTTTTGCCACTTAAACACCCTCATACTGTTCACAGTGTAGGTTTGATGGACTTAACTAATTCATGCATATGCTCTAGAGTAAACCTTGGGGAGAAAGTTGACAGGATCTGCATGCTATCTGGGGCCATGAAAAAAAGATTTTATACATATCAATGAAGCTCAACTGCTCAGCCAAGTATTGACAGTGACACCATTATTGACTCCACAATGTACCTAAGTGAACAAGTGTTTCCTGCATGATCTTAATGTACTCCCTTCTGGCATCCCATAAACCCATTCATGCACTCAATTACAACCTCACATCAAAAGGGAAAAGAAAATAAGTGAACTAATCTAAAGATCTGATCGGGAGATTTACTTGTTAAAACTTACAGCAGAAATATGTTAGCAGAGGTCTTGATACCAGATCAAGCTACTGAACATCTTGGACTCACAGTTGAGTTCCAGGAGGATCTATCTCCAATGTTAGAGATTTGAGGTGACTTAGGTCCGCCTAATTCTGGTTTAGACTAAAACACAGCTCAACAAATAGTTTTAATACTTTTATGCACAGTCAAATAAAGTACATTTCCTGCCACAGGAGGTGTAAAGACAAATGAACCAACAAATATAATAAATGGAGTATATGATTAAATATAATATACACATAGTGAGGAAAATTGTTATTTTCTTTTACATAGCCCTCAGTGCCTAACATATGCCTTGTATATAATAGATATGCAAAAATATGTATGAAATTGAATGGAATTTAATTTTCCAAACTAAGAAGTGTAGATTCAAATCCTACCTTGGGATAAATATCTTTTGTTCTATACAGACTTTCTGTGAGATATATGGAACATTGGAGACTGGTAATCATTAATTTCAAGGGCTAGGTCAAAATGAGGTTCAGAAGCGTGATTGTGAAAACCTTGTGATTGACACTCCCTTTATCCAGTGTATGGGCAGATGAATAATAAAATAAAGATAAGGGGTATGGGATGTTTTGGGGTGTTCTTTTCATTTTTATTTTTTCTTTATTTTGGAGATATGAGAATGTTCTAAAATTGATTGTGATGATGAATGCACAACTATATGATGATATTGTAAGCCACTGATTATATACTTCGGATGGATTATATGGTGTGTGATTATATCCCAATAAAATTGCATTTTAAAAAATGAGGTTCAGAAATAATATCAGTTTACCCCTACAATTTAACCTGAATCCCACCACACCAGACAGAAATTGAAAAATAAAATGATATGGACTTGGGAGGCGGGGCAAGATGGCAGAATGGTGAGCTGTATGTTTTAGTTACTCCTCCAGGAAAGTAGGTAGAAAGCCAGGAACTGCGTGGACTGGACACCACAGAGCAATCTGACTTTGGGCATACTTCATACAACACTCATGAAAACGTGGAACTGCTGAGATCAGCGAAATCTGTAAGTTTTTGCGGCCAGGGGACCCGCGCCCCACCCTGCCAGGCTCAGTCCCGTGGGAGGAGGGGCTGTCAGCTCCGGGAAGGAGAAGGGAGAACTGCAGTGGCAGCCCTTATCGGAAACTCATTCTACTGATTCAAACTCCAACCATAGATAGACTGAGACCAGACACCAGAGAATCTGAGAGCAGCCAGCCCAGCAGAAAGGAGACAGGCATAGAAAAAAAACAACACGAAAAACTCCAAAATAAAAGCGGAGGATTTTTGGAGTTCTGGTGAACATAGAAAGGGGAAGGGCCCTGAGGCGCATATGCAAATCCCGAAGAAAAGCTGATCTCTCTGCCCTGTGGACCTTTCCTTAATGGCCCTGGTTGCTTTGTCTCTTAGCAGTTCAATAACCCATTAGATCTCCGAGGAGGGCCCGTTTTTTTGTTTTTTTTTTTTTTAATCCTTTTTTCTTTTTCTAAAACAATTACTCTAAGAAGCCCAATACAGAAAGCTTCAAAGACTTACTATTTGGGCAGGTCAAGTCAAGAGCAGAACTAGGAGAGCTCTGAGACAAAACGCAATAATCCAGTGGCTGAGAAAATTCACTAAACACCACAACTTCCCAAGAAAAGGGGGGTGTCCGCTCACAGCCATCATCCTGGTGGACAGGAAACACTCCTGCCCATCGCCAGCTCCATAGCCCAGAACTGCCCCAGACAACCCAGTGTGACGGAAGTGCTTCAAATAACAGGCACACACCACAAAACTGGGTGTGGACATTAGCCTTCCCTGCAACCTCAGCTGATAGTCCCAGAGTTGGGAAGGTAGAGCAGTGTGAATTAACAAAGCCCCATTCAGCCATCATTTCAGCAGACTGGGAGCCTCCCTACACAGCCCAGCAGCCCAGAACTGCCCTGGGGGGACGGCACTCACCTGTGACATAGCACAGTCATCCCTCAACAGAGGACCCGGGGTGCACGGCCTGGAAGAGGGGCCCACTTGCAAGTCTCAGGAGCCATACGCCAATACCAAGGACTTGTGGGTCAGTGGCAGAGACAAACTGTGGCAGGACTGAACTGAAGGATTAGACTACTGCAGCAGCTTTAAAACTCTAGGATCACCAGGGAGATTTGATTGTTAGAGCCACCCCCCCACCTCCCTGACTGCCCAGAAACACGCCCCATATACAGGGCAGGCAACACCAACTACACACGCAAGCTTAGTACACCAATTGGACCCCACAAGACTCACTCCCCCACTCACCAAAAAGGCTAAGCAGGGGAGAACTGGCTTGTGGAGAACAAGTGGCTCGTGGACGCCACCTGCTGGTTAGTTAGAGAAAGTGTACTCCACGAAGCTGTAGATCTGATAAATTAGAGATAAGGACTTCAATTGGTCTACAAATCCTAAAAGAACCCTATCAAGTTCAGCAAATGCCACGAGGCCAAAAACAACAGAAAATTATAAAGAATATGAAAAAACCAGACGATATGGATAACCCAAGCCCAAGCACCCAAACCAAAAGACCAGAAGAGACACAGCACCTAGAGCAGCTACTCAAAGAACTAAAGATGAACAATGAGACCATAGTACGGGAGATAAAGGAAATCAAGAAGACCCTAGAAGAGCATAAAGAAGACATTGCAAGACTAAATAAAAAAATGGATGATCTTATGGAAATTAAAGAAACTGTTGACCAAATTAAAAAGATTCTGGACACTCATAGTACAAGACTAGAGGAAGTTGAACAACGAATCAGTGACCTCGAAGATGACAGAATGGAAAATGAAAACATAAAAGAAAGAATGGGGAAAAAAATTGAAAAAATCGAAATGGACCTCAGGGATATGATAGATAATATGAAACGTCCAAATATAAGACTCATTGGTGTCCCAGAAGGGGAAGAAAAGGGTAAAGGTCTAGGAAGAGTATTCAAAGAAATTGTTGGGGAAAACTTCCCAAATCTTCTAAACAACATAAATACACAAATCATAAATGCTCAGCAAACTCCAAATAGAATAAATCCAAATAAACCCACTCCGAGACATATACTGATCACACTATCAAACACAGAAGAGAAGGAGCAAGTTCTGAAAGCAGCAAGAGAAAAGCAATTCACCACATACAAAGGAAACAGCATAAGACTAAGTAGTGACTACTCAGCAGCCACCATGGACGCAAGAAGGCAGTGGCACGATATATTTAAAATTCTGAGTGAGAAAAATTTCCAGCCAAGAATACTTTATCCAGCAAAGCTCTCCTTCAAATTTGAGGGAGAGCTTAAATTTTTCACAGACAAACAAATGCTGAGAGAATTTGCTAACAAGAGACCTGCCCTACTGGAGATACTCAAGGGAGCCCTACAGACAGAGAAACAAAGAAAGGACAGAGAGACTTGGAGAAAGGTTCAGTACTAAAGAGATTCGGTATGGGTACAATAAAGGATATTAATAGACAGAGGGGAAAAATTATGACAAACATAAACCAAAGGATAAGATGGCTGATTCAAGAAATGCCTTCACGGTTATAACGTTGAATGTAAATGGATTAAACTCCCCAATTAAAAGATATAGATTCGCAGAATGGATCAAAAAAAATGAACCATCAATATGTTGCATACAAGAGACTCATCTTAGACACAGGGACACAAAGAAACTGAAAGTGAAAGGATGGAAAAAAATATTTCATGCAAGCTACAGCCAAAAGAAAGCAGGTGTAGCAATATTAATCTCAGATAAAATAGACTTCAAATGCAGGGATGTTTTGAGAGACAAAGAAGGCCACTACGTACTAATAAAAGGGGCAATTCAGCAAGAAGAAATAACAATCGTAAATGTCTATGCACCCAACCAAGGTGCCACAAAATACATGAGAGAAACACTGGCAAAACTAAAGGAAGCAATTGATGTTTCCACAATAATTGTGGGAGACTTCAACACATCACTCTCTCCTATAGATAGATCAACCAGACAGAAGACCAATAAGGAAATTGAAAACCTAAACCATCTGATAAATGAATTAGATTTAACAGACATATACAGGACATTACATCCCAAATCACCAGGATACACATACTTTTCTAGTGCTCACGGAACTTTCTCCAGAATAGATCATATGCTGGGACATAAAACAAGCCTCAATAAATTTAAAAAGATTGAAATTATTCAAAGCACATTCTCTGACCACAATGGAATACAATTAGAAGTCAATAACCATCAGAGACTTAGAAAATTCACAAATACCTGGAGGTTAAACAACACACTCCTACACAATCAGTGGGTTAAAGAAGAAATAGCAAGAGAAATTGCTAAATATATAGAGACGAATGAAAATGAGAACACAACATACCAAAACCTATGGGATGCAGCAAAAGCAGTGCTAAGGGGGAAATTTATAGCACTAAACGCATACATTAAAAAGGAAGAAAGAGCCAAAATCAAAGAACTAATGGATCAACTGAAGAAGCTAGAAAATGAACAGCAAACCAATCCTAAACCAAGTACAAGAAAAGAAATAACAAGGATTAAAGCAGAAATAAATGACATAGAGAACAAAAAAACAATAGAGAGGATAAATATCACCAAAAGTTGGTTCTTTGAGAAGATCAACAAGATTGACAAGCCCCTAGCTAGACTGACAAAATCAAAAAGAGAGAAGACCCATATAAACAAAATAATGAATGAAAAAGGTGACATAACTGCAGATCCTGAAGAAATTAAAAAAATTATAAGAGGATACTATGAACAACTGTATGGCAACAAACTGGAGAATGTAGAGGAAATGGACAATTTCCTGGAAACATATGAACAACCTAGACTGACCAGAGAAGAAATAGAAGACCTCAACCAACCCATCACAAGCAAAGAGATCCAATCAGTCATCAAAAATCTTCCCACAAATAAATGCCCAGGGCCAGATGGCTTCACAGGGGAATTCTACCAAACTTTCCAGAAAGAACTAACACCAATCTTACTCAAACTCTTTCAAAACATTGAAGAAAATGGAACACTACCTAACTCATTTTATGAAGCTAACATCAATCTAATACCAAAA
Organism: Choloepus didactylus; assembly: GCF_015220235.1. NCBI lineage: Eukaryota > Metazoa > Chordata > Mammalia > Pilosa > Megalonychidae > Choloepus > Choloepus didactylus. The sequence goes on from NC_051334.1 coordinate 137,163,532, forward strand.
CCAGGCAAAGATGTTACAAAAAAGGAAAACTACCGGCCAATCTCCCTAATGAATATAGATGCAAAAATCCTCAACAAAATACTTGCAAATCGAATCCAAAGACACATTAAAAAAATCATACACCATGAACAAGTGCGGTTTATTCCAGGCATGCAAGGATGGTTCAACATAAGAAAATCAATCAATGTATTACAACACATTAACAAGTCAAAAGGGAAAAATCAATTGATCATCTCAATAGATGCTGAAAAAGCATTTGACAAAATCCAACATCCCTTTTTGATAAAAACACTTCAAAAGGTAGGAATTGAGGGAAACTTCCTCAACATGATAAAGAGCATATATGAAAAACCCACAGCCAGCATAGTACTCAATGGTGAGAGACTGAAAGCCTTCCCTCTAAGATCAGGAACAAGACAAGGATGCCCGCTGTCACCACTGTTATTCAACATTGTGCTGGAAGTGCTAGCCAGGGCAATCCGGCAAGACAAAGAAATAAAAGGCATCCAAATTGGAAAAGAAGAAGTAAAACTGTCATTGTTTGCAGATGATATGATCTTATATCTAGAAAACCCTGAGAAATCGACGATACAGCTACTAGAGCTAATAAACAAATTTAGCAAAGTAGCGGGATACAAGGTTAATGCACATAAGTCAGTAATGTTTCTATATGCTAGAAATGAACAAACTGAAGAGACACTCAGGAAAAAGATACCATTTTCAATAGCAACTAAAAAAATCAAGTACCTAGGAATAAACTTAACCAAAGATGTAAAAGACCTATACAAAGAAAACTACATAACTCTACTAAAAGAAATAGAAGGGGACCTTAAAAGATGGAAAAATATTCCATGTTCATGGATAGGAAGACTAAATGTCATTAAGATGTCAATTCTACCCAAACTCATCTACAGATTCAATGCAATCCCAATCAAAATTCCAACAACCTACTTTGCAGACTTGGAAAAGCTAGTTATCAAATTTATTTGGAAAGGGAAGATGCCTCGAATTGCTAAAGACACTCTAAAAAAGAAAAACGAAGTGGGAGGACTTACACTCCCTGACTTTGAAGCTTATTATAAAGCCACAGTTGCCAAAACAGCATGGTACTGGCACAAAGATAGACATATAGATCAATGGAATCGAATTGAGAATTCGGAGATAGACCCTCAGACCTATGGCCGACTGATCTTTGATAAGGCCCCCAAAGTCACTGAACTGAGCCATAATGGTCTTTTCAACAAATGGGGCTGGGAGAGTTGGATATCCATATCCAAAAGAATGAAAGAGGACCCCTACCTCACCCCCTACACAAAAATTAACTCAAAATGGACCAAAGATCTCAATATAAAAGAAAGTACCATAAAACTCCTAGAAGATAATGTAGGAAAACATCTTCAAGACCTTGTATTAGGCGGCCACTTCCTAGACTTTACACCCAAAGCACAAGCAACAAAAGAGAAAATAGATAAATGGGAACTCCTCAAGCTTAGAAGTTTCTGCACCTCAAAGGAATTTCTCAAAAAGGTAAAGAGGCAGCCAACTCAATGGGAAAAAATTTTTGGAAACCATGTATCTGACAAAAGACTGATATCTTGCATATATAAAGAAATCCTACAACTCAATGACAATAGTACAGTCGGCCCAATTATAAAATGGGCAAAAGATATGAAAAGACAGTTCTCTGAAGAGGAAATACAAATGGCCAAGAAACACATGAAAAAATGTTCAGCTTCACTAGCTACTAGAGAGATGCAAATTAAGACCACAATGAGATACCATCTAACACCGGTTAGAATGGCTGCCATTAAACAAACAGGAAACTACAAATGCTGGAGGGGATGTGGAGAAATTGGGACTCTTATTCACTGTTGGTGGGACTGTATAATGGTTCAGCCACTCTGGAAGTCAGTCTGGCAGTTCCTTAGAAAACTAGATATAGAGTTACCATTCGATCCAGCAATTGCACTTCTCGGTATATACCCGGAAGATCGGAAAGCAGTGACACGAACAGATATCTGCACGCCAATGTTCATAGCAGCATTATTCACAATTGCCAAAAGATGGAAACAACCCAAATGTCCTTCAACAGATGAGTGGATAAATAAAATGTGGTATATACACACGATGCAATACTACGCAGCAGTAAGAAGGAACGATCTCGTGAAACATATGACAACATGGATGAACCTTGAAGACATAATGCTGAGCAAAATAAGCCAGGCACAAAAAGAGAAATATTATATGCTACCACTAATGTGAACTTTGAAAAATGTAAAACAAATGGCTTATAATGTAGAATGTAGGGGAACTAGCAATAGAGAGCAATTAAGGAAGGGGGAACAATAATCCAAGAAGAACAGATAAGCTATTTAACGTTCTGGGGATGCCCAGGAATGACTATGGTCTGTGAATTTCTGATGGATATAGTAGGAGCAAGTTCACAGAAATGTTGCTATATTAGGTAACTTTCTTGGGGTAAAGTAGGAACATGTTGGAAGTTAAGCAGTTATCTTAGGTTAGTTGTCTTTTTCTTACTCCCTTGTTATGGTCTCTTTGAAATGTTCTTTTATTGTATGTTTGTTTTCTTTTTAACTTTTTTTTCATACAGTTGATTTAAAAAAGAAGGGAAAGTTAAAAAAAAAAAAAAAAAAAAAACAAGGAAAAAAAAAAAAAGATGTAGTGCCCCCTTGAGGAGCCTGTGGAGAATGCAGGGGTATTCGCCTACCCCACCTCCATGGTTGCTAACATGACCACAGACATAGGGGACTGGTGGTTTGATGGGTTCAGCCCTCTACCACAGGTTTTACCATTGGGAAGACGGTTGCTGCAAAGGAGAGGCTAGGCCTCCCTATGGTTGTGCCTAAGAGCCTCCTCCCGAATGCCTCTTTTTTGCTCAGATGTGGCCCTGTCTCTCTAGCTAAGCCAACTTGAAAGGTGAAATCACTGCCCTCCCCCCTACGTGGGATCAGACACCCAGGGGAGTGAATCTCCCCGGCAACGTGGAATATGACTCCCGGGGAGGAATGTAGACCCGGCATCGTGGGACGGAGAACACCTTCTTGACCAAAAGGGGGATGTGAAAGGAAATGAAATAAGCTTCAGTGGCAGAGAGAATCCAAAAGGAGCCGAGAGGTCACTCTGGTGGGCACTCTTACGCACACTTTAGACAACCCTTTTTAGGTTCTAAAGAATTGGGGTAGCTGGTGGTGGATACCTGAAACTATCAAACTACAACCCAGAACCCATGAATCTCAAAGACAGTTGTATAAAAATGTAGCTTATGAGGGGTGACAAGGGGATTGGGAAAGCCATAAGGACCACACTCCACTTTGTCTAGTTTATGGATGGATGAGTAGAAAAATAGGGGAAGGAAACAAACAGACAAAGGTACCCAGTGTTCTTTTTTACTTCAATTGCTCTTTTTCACTCTAAGTATTATTCTTGTTATTCTTGTGTGTGTGCTAATGAAGGTGTCAGGGATTGATTTGGGTGATGAATGTACAACTATGTAATGGTACTGTGAACAATCGAAAGTACGATTTGTTTCGTATGACTGCGTGGTATACGAATATATCTCAATAAAATGAAGATTAAAAAAAAAAAAAAAAAAAAAAAAGACATAATGCTGAGCAAAATAAGCCAGGCACAAAAAGAGACATATTGTATGTTACCACTAATGTGAATTCTGTGAAAAATGTACAATGTTTTATACTGTAGAATGTAGGGGACCTAGAGATACCAATTAGTGGAGGGGGAATGATAATCTAATAAGAACAGATAAACTATGGAGGGTAATCTCAATGTTATGGGAATGCTCAGGAATGATTATGGTTTGTAAACTTTCTTGGATATAGTAAGATCAAGTTGGAAGCAATAGAGTTATTTTAGGTTTTTTTTTTCTCTTATTCCTTTGTTTTCTTAGGGGTTGTTAATTTTCTTGGGGTATGGAAGGAACATGTTGGAAGCAATGTAGTTATTTTAGATTATATGTTTTTCTTACTCCTCTGTTTGGACATGGTTTATTAATTTTCTTGGGGTATGGTAGGAACATATTGGAAGCAAAGTAGTTATTTTAGGTTATTTGTTTTCCTTAATCCATTGCTTTGTTTGAAATGTTGTGGGGTTTTTTTGGTTGTTTGCCTGTTTGTTTTTAATTTTTTGATAAACAAATTTAAAAAATTGAAAAAAATCAGTAGAAAAATGGGAGTAAAAACTAAATGACAAATTGGGTGGGATGGGGGGATGGTTTGGGTATTCTCTTTTCACTTTTATTTTTTATTCTTATTCTGATTCTTTCTGATGTAAGGAAAATGTTCAGAAATAGATTGTGGTGATGAACGCATAACTATATGATCATACTGTGAACAGTTGATTGTATACCATGGATGACTGTATGGTTTATGAATATATTTCAATAAAACTGAATTAAAAAAAAAATGATATAGACTTAAAATATGAAGTTTCAAATAAGAAAAATCTTATGCTAAAATTTCATCACATCATCAAAACTATGTTTTCCCACTTCCAACATTTTCAAAAAACTTTGAAAAGTTTTCTCACATTAAAGTCAAGTAAGAAGTCTTTCACATTTCAGATCCAATTATCCTTGAAAATTATGGGAATTATTTATTTATTATTAATGGATCATTACAATACAATTACCATGCAACAGGAGAAGGAAAAAGAAATTTCACAGTTAAATGCCCTATTTGCAACTCTTCTCTTAATTTTAAAATTGAGATGAAAGATACCAGAGATGTATCATAAATATTGTCAAAATTCCATACTCAATTTTGACCAGACAGTACCTGAGTTATAGGGCTAGATTACACCTTTTAGAGGTCCTAAGCCATGAAATGACTATACAGCATCTCCACTTTCTATATAATTAAAAATTTTTTAAATTATACTACAATTCATAGAACTGTACAAAAAAAGTAAATTTTACTGTAGGATGATGTGAAAAATTAAGTTATGCCATAAATTACTTATAAGGAAGTCTAAGACATGTTGATTTTCCCATAATGCCTGTCTTGATTTGTTTAAAATAATAAATGCCAAATTCTCTCACCCCAAAAAAATGGTTGTGCCCAAGATTTGCATGCTCAGTCTCTCTATTGGTTAAATACACACCGATTAAATATGTATCCACATTACTTTCTCTGGCTTTCAAATCCTAAGGACAATATTTATTTAGAACAATTCAGGGCTGAGGAAACTCGCAAGAAAAGTTTGTATGAATTCAAGTGCAAATCATGTAAGTCTTATGATCTACCAGTATCTACCAGTAAGGTCTACCAGTATAGACCTAATGTATATCCAGAGACGCCAGCTGCTGAAAAATGTTTGATTTGAGGGGTACCTTGGGGACATACTACTGACCTGTATTTCTCACAATGCAGTCATTCCGCATGGCTCTTCTTAAAGAGAAATGGACAGCTTAACTGGATTGAGGTATCCTGTTATGTCAGAGGAATAACAACTGTAGGAATTGATTCAACTGACTAAAATGCATTGACACTCATTGCCACCAAGCCAAATGTGGGACATAAGACTAGTCAACTGTGAAGGAGCAGGGAAGGGGATGAGAGGAGGAAAAGCTGAAACATGGCTGATATTAAATTCCTTTTCAATGTTTTTTTTTAATTTATATTTAATTTTTTCTCTCAGGCCATTTGTTCATCCATCCATCCATCCACCCATCAATCCATTTTTTGAACACTTGAGTGGAGGTTGTATACATCATGCTCCTTGAGCACTTAATGCTGCCATGCACATTTGCTCCTTGAGCACTTAATGCTGCCATGCATATTTCCTAAGAAGAAGGATATTCCCTTATGTAACCACCTTAAGCACAGTTATCAAGGTTACAAAATTTAACACTGATTTAAGCTTACTGTTTATATTCCACTTTCTCATGTCCCAATAATTTCCCTTTGAGCCCTTTCTCCTCTTTTGTTAGATCCCATTGAGAAATCGTCTCTTTAGTTGTTCTTTCATTCTTTCTTTATGTAAGTTGCAGTACCATATATACAACATAAACTTTCCTATCTCATCCAATCCCAAGTATACCATTCAATGGGATTAATCACATTCACAGTGTTACAGTACCCTCACCACCTTCCATTACTACAACTTTCCCATCTCCCCAAACAGAAACCATATACCCATTATGAATTAACTAACCATTTTCCCTGCCTACTACCCCTGACAACCCATACTCTAAATTCTGTGTGTACAAACTTCCATATTCTCCAATATTATATTTGTGGTTACCATGGGGCCTAATTCAACATGCTAAATCTATAAAAATCTCCTTTGCTTTGATACCAAATTAATTTCAATAACATACACAAACTATGTTCTTACACCCCTCTGACTCCCACCTATATGTAGTTCTTGTCATAAATTACATGTTTATACACTGAGTCCCAAATGATTGATTTATCATTACAACTTATGCATTTGGCATTTAGATCCTGTAGAAAGTAAAAAGTGGAGTTCCAAATGAAAACTACAGCAGTACCAGCATTTATATTTACCCATGTTGTTACCCTCACTGGAGATCTTTATTTCTTCATGCAGCTTTGATCTGTTGTCTGTTGTCTTGCCCTTTGCTTTCCACCTGCAGAACTCTTTTTTAGCATCTCTTGTAGGACTGGTCTGGTGGTGATGAACTCTCTCAGTTTTGTTTATGTAGGAATGTCTTAATCTCTCCCTTGGTTTCACTGGATATAGAATTTTAGAATGACAATTTTTTCCTTTCAACATTTTAAATAGGTAATCCCACTGCCTTTTTGTCTCCATGGTTTCCAATGATAAATTGGCACAATCTTATTGAGTATTCCTTATACAGGACACATTGTTTCTCTCTTGCAACCTTCAGAATTCTCCCTTTACATTTGGCAACCAACATTTTTATTATAATATACTGTGGTGTGAGTCTATTTGTGTTTATCCAGTTTGGAGTTGAGCATCTTGAATGTATGTGTTCAGGTTATTCATTAATCATTATTTCTTTAAAAATTCTCTCTACCCCTTTCTCTCTTCTTCTGGGTCTCCCACCATACATATATTGGTATGCCTGATGGTGTCCCACAGGTTCCTTGGGCTTTTTAAATTTACTTCATTCTTTCTTGTTTCTGTACCTTAGACTGAGTGATTTCAATGATCTTAGATTTAAGTTCTCTGTTTCTTCTGCCAGCTCCAATCCACTGGTGAACCCCTCCAGGGAATATTTATTTCCACTACTGTGGTCTTCAGCTCTGTTTGGTTCCTATTCATAATTTCTGTCTATCCATTGATATTCCCTTTGTACTTATTTAATGTTTTCCTGCTTTCCTTTAGTTCTTTGTCCCTAGTTTTCTTTAGCTCTTTGAGCAGATTTAGGACAATTTTTAAAAACTCTTTGTCTGGTTTGTCCCAGGTCTGGTCCTTCTCATTGATTGTGTTTGACGCCTTAAACTTCTTTGTCACTTCTTATTTCTTTGTATATTTTGTAACCTTTTGATGAAACATGGACATTTTTATATTTTAATGTGTTATCTCAGGAATTTAGACTTTGAGACATCTGTTCTTAAGCTTGCATCCACCTGGAATTATAACAGAGTTTCCTTGAGTGCCAGGAAATTAAAAAATAAATAATTAAAAGAAAAGGAAAAAAATAGAAAACATATTTACCGGTTCTTTGCAGATTGACTTGTGTGAGTGCTCTCCTTCAGAGCTTATCTATACAATGAGTTTAGAGAATAGCTCCAGGCCAAAGTGATGAGGCCACCCTGGTCTTTCTGTGCATGCCTCTTGTCTTGGGCATGTGCATTTGATCTTGAGAGTTCTCCCATTTATGAGGTTCCAATGTCCCATCTACCCTAGGAAACAGTTTCCTTATGTTCCTATATCATGTATCCTACAGCCAACAATCCTTTGCCCAGGCATCCACTGACTGCTCATCCCCAGCATTCTGTAGGTCAGTTCTGTGAGCTGCCTTCTTCATGAAGGGTGCATTTTGGAACAGTGAGTCTCTCAGACCAACACCACACAGATGAGACCAGACATACACGCTTACAGCACATGCATGAGGGTTACTCTGCTCCTTGCAGAACTAAAGCCAGGGATCCACACTGAAAGCATGGGCTGGCTCTACACAAGAGAGGAGTGGGGGAGGGAAAAGCCAGGGTGCCATGAGATCATGCCAATTTTTTTGTCTTTGTTAGAGAAATTATGGGTTTAGAGAACAATCATGCATAAAACACAGGATTCCCATATACCACACTATAATTAACACTACATTTGTGTGGAACATTTGTCAAAATTGAGGATAGCACATTTTCATAATTGTATTATTAACCATAGGCCATGGTTTAATTTAAGGTTCATTGTGTAGTGCAGTTCCATGGATTTATTTTTAAATTTTATTCTGTTACCATATATGCAACCTAACATTTCCCCTTTTCATCACATTCAGATATATCTTTCAGAGCTGTTAACTGTGTTCACAATATTGTGCTAACATCAGCACTATCCATCACCAAATAATTTCCATCATTCCACTTAAGAATCCTGTAGATTTTAAGCCTTAACTTCCCATTTCTTTTCCCCACCCTGTCCCCTAGAAACATATATTCTTGATTCTGACTCTATGAGCTTGCATATCCTAATTATTTCAAATCAGTGAGTTCATACAATATTTGTCCTTTTGTGTCTGGCTTACTTCACTCAACATGATGTGTTCAAGGTTCCTCCTTATGTCAAGACTTTATTCCTTTTTTATGGCTGGATAATATTCCATTGAATGCATATGCCACATATGATTTATCAGTTCATTGCTTGATGGACACTTGAGTTGCTTCCACCTTTTCACAATTGTGAATAATGCTGCTATGAACATCGGTGTGCAAATATTGGTTTGAGCCCTTGCTTTCAATTTTTTTGGGTCTATACCTAGCAGTGAGATTCACAGATCATATGGTAGTTCTATATATAACTTTCTGACAAACTGCCAAAATGTCTTCCACAATGGCTGCACCATTTTACATTCCCACCAGCAATGAATGAGTATTCCTCTTTCTAGCAAACTCTCCAACAGTTATCATATTCCATTTTCTCAATAATAGCCATTTTAATGGGTGTAAAATTGTATTTCATTGTGGCTTTGATTTACATTTCCCTGATGAATAATAATATTGGGCATCTTCTCATGTCCTATCTGGCCATGTATATCTTCTTTGGAGGGCTGTGTATTCAAGTTTTTGCCAATTACTTAGTGGTTCTTTGTCTTTATTAAGTACAGGGATTTCTTTATATATTCTGGATATTAAACATTTATTGGATATGTGGTTTCCAAATATTTTCATGTTTTCTGTAAGTTGTTGTTTTACTTTCATTATAAAGTACTTTGAGGTGCAAAAGTTTTAATTTTTATATGGTCCCTGGGCCAGTTTGGATGTATTATGTCCCCCAAAATGCCATGTTCTTTGATGCATTCTTGTGGGGGCAGATGTATTTAGTCTTGATTAGGTTGGAACCTTTGGATTAGGTTGTTTCCATGGAGATATGACCCACTCAACTGTAGGTGATAACTCTGACTGGATTATTTCCATGGAAGTGTGGCCTCACCCATTCAGTGTGGGTCTTAATTAAATCACTGGAGCCCTATAAGAGCTCAGACAGAAGGAGCTGGGTGCCACAGCTTAGAGAGACATTTTAAAGATGGCCATTGAAAGTAGACCTTTGTTACTCCAGAGTTTGCCTGGAAGAAACTAAGAGAATACCCCCAGATGCCTAGAGAGAAACATCCTGGGACAAAGCCATTTTGAAATGCAACCTGGGGACAAAAGATGAAGACACCTGCCAAGTGCCTTCCAAGACAACAGAGGTATTCCAGACACCATTGGCTATTCTTCTGTGAAGGTACCCTATTGTTGATGCCTTAGCTTGGACACTTTTATGGCCTTAAGAATGTAACTTTGTAACCAAATAACCCCCCTCTTTAAAAGCCAATCCATTTCTGGTACTTTGCATAACAGTAGCATTAGCAAACTGGAACAGTCCCATTTATCTATTTTTTGTTTTGTGGCTTGTGCTTTGGTTGTAAAGGCTAAGAAACCACTTCCTAACACAAGGTCCTGAAGATGTTTCCCTAAGTTTTCTCTAGGAGTTTGATATTTCTGGCTGTATGTCTATGATCCATGTTGAATTGATTTTTGTATAAGGTGTGAGGGAGGGGTACTCATTCTATTTTTTGCAAATGGAGCTCCAGTTTTCCCAGCACCATTTATTGAAGGGACTATTCTTTCCCAATTGAGTAGTCTTTAACCCCTTGTAAAAAATCAGGTGGCCATAAATATGAGCGTTGATTTTTTGCCCTCAATTCAGTTCCGTTGGTCTATACTGTATGTCTGTCCTTGAGCCAGTACCATGCTGTTTAGATTATTGTGGCTTTGTAATAAGTTTTAAGATCAGAAAGTGTGAGTCCTCCAACTTCATTCTTCTGTTTCAACATGGTTTTAGCTATTTGGAGCCCTTGCCTTTCCATATAAATTTGATGATTGCCTGTTCCATTTCTGCAAAGAAGATTGGTGGAATTTTGATTGGGATTGCATTGAATCTATAAATTGCTCTGGGGAGGATTTACATATTAACACTATTTAGTCTTCCAATCTATGAACATGGAATGCCCTTCCATTAATTTAGATCTTCTTTGATTAGTTTTAGCAATGTTTTGTGGTTTTCCATATACAAGTCCTTTAAATACTTCATCTGATTTTTGCCTAGATATCTGATTCACCTAGTTTCTATTGTGAATGGAATTTTTGATTTTTTCTCTTGATTTCTTCTTTCAAATGTTCATTGATTGTGTACCCCAGAATCAAGGTTAATCTTGTACCCAACCACTTTGCTGAATTCATTTATTAGCTCAAGAAGCTTTGGGTTGAATTTCTCAGGAGTTTCTGTACATAGGATCATGCCATCTGCAAATGGGGAAAGTTTGACTTCTTCCTCTCCAATTTGGATGTCTTTTATTTCTTTTTCTTGCCTAATTGTTCTGTCAAAAACATTCAGTACAATGTTGAATAAGAGTGGTGAGAGTGGGCATCCTTGTCTTACTCCTGATCTTAGAGGGAAAGCTTTCAGTCTTTCACCTTTATGTAGAATATTAGCTGTGGGCTTTTCATCTAAGCTCTTTGTCATGAAGAGGAAGTTTCCTTCTATTCCTAATGTTCTAAATGTTTTTATCTAGAAGTGGTGCTGGATTTTCTCAAATGCCGTTCTGCAGCTATTGTGATGATTGTGTGGTTTTTTCCTTCATTCTGTTAATGTGGTGTAGTACATTAATTTATTTTCTTATGTTGAAACAACCTTGCACACTAGGGATAAATCCTATTTGATCATGGTTTATAATTCTTCTAATATGCTGTCAGATTTGGTTTGCTAGTATTTTGGTGAAGATTTTTGCATCTATAGTCATAAGACATTGGTCTATAGATTTCCTTCCTTTTGGTATTATTTTTGGCTTCAGTATGAGGGTGATGTCAGACTCATAGAATTAATTAGGGAGTGTTTCCTCTTCAATTTTTGGAAGGGTTTGATCACAATTGGAGTTATGTCTTCTTGGAATGTTTGGTAGAATTCACCTGTGAAGACTTCTGGTATTGGTCTTTTCTTTGTTCGGAGGTTTTTTGATTACTGATTCTATCTCTTTACTAGTAATTGGTTTGTTGAGATCTTCTATTTCTTCTTGAGGCAATCAATGTAGTTAGTTTTTGTGTTCCCAAAAATTCGTCCATTTCTTCTAGATTATTTAATTTGTTGGCATACAGCTGTTTATAATATCCTCTTAAAGTCCTTTTTATTTCAGTATGGTTGGTAGTAATGTCCCCTTTTTCATATCTGATTTTCCTTATTTCTATTCTCTCTTTATTTTCTTGTCAGTCTAGCTAAAGGTTTGTCAATTTTATTGATCTTTTCAAAGAACCAACTTTTAGTTTTGTTGACTCTATTGTGGTTTTCTGGT